>NW_005871049.1:60562-104734 GCF_000147115.1 Myotis lucifugus | reverse complement strand
GCCCCCTTGGGTTGAAAAAAAAAGATGGTTCAGGGGATATTCGTAGATCTTTTATATAATACTTAACAACCCCCCCCCACAAAATCCAAATTTTCTTCCTTTTCGTGGAAATATCAGTAAATTGTCCGGGTCAAGGGGGTTTTTGTTTTTCCTACAACCCCCGGTCCCCGACAATTGCCCCTTGCCGGGGGGGGGGGGGGGGGGAGGGTTAGAGAAGGGAGGGTGGTGGTCCCTCAGCCGGACTGCGCCATCTCACAGTTTGGGACCCCTCAGAGGATGTCCACCTGCTGGCTAGAGCTCCAGTTGCTTTATATCCTCAACAATACTTGGTACTGTGTAGCTCTTTAATTTTAGTCTTTCTGGTAGTTGTGTAATGGTATTACATTGTGATTTTAATTTGCATTTCTCTGATAACTAATGAAGTATCAGCACCTTTTCAGTTGTTTAATGGCCTGTTATTTTATGAAATGGCTTTTTAAGTTTCTTGCCCATTTTTTTGGCAGTTATCTGCCTTTTTACTATTGATTTGAAAGAATTCTTCTTAAAAAATATATTTTTATTAATTTCAGAGACGAAGGGATAGGGAGAGAGAGAGAGAAACTTCAATGATGACAGATAATCATTGATCAGCTGTCTCCTATATGCCCAACACTGGAGACTGAGCCCAAAACCCAGGTATGTGCCCTGGCCAGGAATCGAACTGTGACCTCCTGGTTCATAGGTCAATGCTCAACCACTGTGCCATGCCGGCTGGGCTGAAATAATTCTTTTTTTTTTAAAGGTATTATTTACTACTTTATAGACAATGACACAAAATTTCAGGTTGATTTACTTAAATATAGTTATTGGCAACAGAGAGACTTAAAATACTCAGACCTCTTAACTATTACATTACCGTGATTGCTCTACTTTATTTTTTTCAGTTTTTTTTAATTTAAAGAAAAACTATTTTAAATATAGTAATGTTACATGCAATAAACACCAATTATTCAAGAAAATCATCTTACATATAATATTACATGCAACAAACTTTAGTGTTTCAAGAATAAAATGATTTTAAGTATAATAATATTACCACAACTGTATTAACATAGTATGATATCATAAAAGTTGTAGGAAATATTAAAAATCTATAAATAACAGGATTACTTCTATTATATTCTAGTATACTTCCTCCCCCTCTGGCTCTATTTTTGTTCATCAGTTTATGTTGTTCATTATATTCCACAAATGAGTGAGATCATTTGATATTTATCTTTCTCCAACTTGCTTATTTTCCTTAGCATGATGCTTTTAAAGTCTATTTTTTTCCATCCCTTCACTTTCATCCTGTGTGTGTCTTTTGTTTTGAGGTGGGTCTTTTGTAGCCAGCATATAGTTGGGTCATGTTTTTGTATCCATTCAGCTACCCTACACCTTTTGATTGGAGCATTTAATCCATTTACATTTAGGGTTATTGAGAGGTACTTATTTATAGCCATTTTAATTCGGTATGGCTAGGCTTCTCTCTCTGTTTCTCCTTCTCAGCAATGCCTTACAGCAATCCCTTTAGCATTTCTTGTAATGCTGGCTTGGTGGTGATGAATTCCTTTATCTTTTTTTGTCTGGGAAGCTCTTTATTTGACTGTCTATTTTGAATGATAGCCTTGCTGGATATAGCAATCTTGGTCTCAGATCCTTGCTTTCCATTACCTTAAGTACTTCATGCCATTCCATTCTGGCCTGTAGAATTTCTGATAAGAAATCAGGTGTCAGACTTATGGGAACTCCTTTGTAGGTACCAGTTTTCTTTTCTCTTGCTGCCTTTAAGATTTTCTCTTTGTCTTTAATTTTTGGCATTTTAATTATGATGTGTCTGGGCATGGGTCTGTTTGGGTTCTTCTTGTTTGGGGTTCTCTGTGCCTCCTGAACTTGTGTGACTTTTTCTTTTACCAGGTTAGGGAAGTTTTCTACCATTATTTCTTCAAACACCTTCTCTATTCCTTTCTCTCTTTCTGCCTCTTCTGGCATACCTACTATTCTAATATTGTTACGTTTCACATTGTCCCACAGCTCCCTTAAGCTTTCCTCCTGTTTTTTAATTGTTTTTTCTTTTTGGTTCTCTAATTGAGTGATGTTTTCAACTCTGTCTTCTAATTCACTGATTCAATCCTCAGCGTCCCCTAATCTGCTGTGTATTCCTTCCAATGTGTTCTTTATTTGTGTTATGTCATTCTTTATCTCAGACTATTCTTTTTTCATAGTTACTATATCTTTTTTCATACTGTTGAGCATTTTTAACATCATTACTCTGAACTCTGTTACAGATAAATTTTTTATCTCTGCTTCATTTATCTCTTCTTCTGGAGAATTCACTAGTTCTTTTAATTGGGGGTTGTTTCTTTGTTTCCTCATTTTGGTTGTTGGTTTGGTTTGTGACTATGTTTTAGGTAGATCCTCTATACTTCTCAATCTCTAGTGCAGGACAGTGTTAACCCTTTTTGGTCCAACGTCCAGGCTGACTCAACAGACCAGCCGCTAGGAGCAGGTCCAACGTGGAGCTGAGGTCGACACCGCAAACCGCTGCGATTATATGCATTGTCAGTAAGGTGCTGGGTTGCACGTGGGGAAATGTTTCAAAAGATACCACACTATGAAATGTTTTAAAGAATAAACTCTTTGATTGAACATACTTAATAATATAACCAGTAAATTTTTGGTTTAAACTTTAAAACAAGAACATTAAAAAGTTCAACATTCGATCCCTTCAATTAATTTGGACCAGACTGTTTGAATTCCAAAAATAAAATTGGACCGAAAAGGGTTAAAGGCTGTTTCTGACTAATTGGATCAGGCAAAGACTCAAAGCCTCCAGAGACCGCCTCTGCCTACAGACTAATAAGATTCCAACTTGAATTGTCCCCAGGCAGTCGTCCTCAGGTGTGGCCAGTTTTTTTTCAACATGTGGGGCAGTTGCTCTGCCTGGAGGCTAATTGTTACTTTCAGTCTCTTAAGTGGCCTCAGGGCAAGATGTTTTCCAATAGGGTGTGTTGACTGTCTTCCCCCAAAGGCAAGGTAAATGTCTATGTGGGAAAGATGTCCTCTGCTGTGTGAGAGAATGACTCAGCCCAGGAAACTTGGGGTGTCTGCCTTCTGAGCTTTATCCCCCAAGTCCCCAATCCTGGGTTCTGCTCTCACGGCTCCAGTCTACTTCACCCTCCCTCTGCCAGAGCACAAGGTGGGTGGCTCCACAGGAAATTTTTGTGCGTTGGACCTTGAAGGGGGTGCCCAAACTTTCAGTTGCCACTCCCTGGCAGACAGCACCCCACTGCTTTTTACAGCTAGATGTTATGTGGGTACCCTCCTCAGTTTGGTGCTCTCTGCTGAGGAGCCCAGATTTGGGATTAGATCCCAGATTTCTCAGTGGCACCCCCTCACAGCTGAGATATCTCTCCAGGACTTCAGTTGCCATCTTTGGGTGCCTAGCCAGTCCTTTCGTGCCTTGACCCCTCCTACCAGTCTCTATGCTGTCTTCACCTTCGGTCCTTGGGTATCAGGGTTCTCTCCTGTGAGTTTTCCATTGATTATTCAGGAAGCCTTTCTATATTTCAGTTGTAATTCCCGCTTGTTCCTGGGAGCATGTCCATGCAGCATCCTCCTACTGTGCCACCATTTTTTTTTGGAAAGAATTCTTTTTTTTTTTTTTTTAATATATTTTATTGATTTTTTACAGAGAGGAAGGGAGAGAGAGAGTTAGAAACATTGATGAGAGAGAAACATTGATCAGCTGCCTCCCGCACATCTCCCACCGGGGATGTGCCCGCAACCCAGGCACATGCCCCCGACCAGAATCGAACCTGGGACCCCTCAGTCCGCAGGCCGACGCTCTATCCACTGAGCCAAACCGGTTTCGGCATGGAAAGAATTCTTTATATGAAAGCTTCAGAGCCTCAAATAAGGTCATCTTCTCCAATATCCCTACCTCCTGATAAGTAGGCTACCCAAGAGGATGAACAAGGAGCCTTGAAGGATAGTGGACAAGAGAGAGTCTTTGGGTCTCCCAGAAAACAGGATTAGGTACTGCCAGATGGGTTGACTAGAGAATTTATTGTTTTGCCAAAAGCTAGTCCTTGCTCTTCCTGTACACCAGAATTTAGGATTTGCTGTGGAGTAGACTGCCATGTGTTTCCCATTCCAGGTTTTTATTGCTGTATCCTGTTTATTCTTTACTATGGTCTAACAGGTATATGCCATGTGGAGCTAACGGACATCAACCAGAAATCCCTGATTTGAATCAGGATGAAATCTTAGGGGTCAGATAGTAAATGGATATTTCTATATATGGGAAGAAGGGCATATGTTCATGTGTGTAGCTGAAAAGGATGAACAGCTTACAAGTCTTCCCTCTTGAATTTTTTTGAATAGTTTGAGGAGGATAGGTGTTAGTTTTTCTTTGAATGTTTGGTAAAACTCGCCTGTAAATCCATCTGGTCCAGGACTTTTGTTTGGTGGGAGTTTTTTTCATTACTGCTTCAATTTCATTACTTGTTATCAGCCTATTTAGGTTTTCTGATTACTCCTGATTGAGTTTTGGAAAATTATGTTTCAAGAAATTTGTCCATTTGGCCCAGGTTGTCCAGTTTGTTGGCATGTAGATGTTCATAGCATTTTCTTAATCCTTTTGTATTTTTGTGGTATCAGTTGTTACTTTGCCTCTTTCATTTCTGATTTTATTTATTTGGGTCCTTTCTCCTATTTCTTTATGAGTCTGGCTAAAGGTTCATCAATCTTGTTTATCTTTTTGAAACCAGTTTTTGGTTGTATTAGTATTTTGTATTATTTTTTTAGTCTCTATGTCATTTATTTCCACTCTGATCTTTATTATTTCCTTTCTTCTACTTACTCTGGACTTTTCTTCTTGTTCTCTTTTAATTCTTTTAGTTGTAGGGTTAGAACGTTTACTAGTATTTGAGCTTTTTCTTGTTTCTTGAGGTAGGCCTGTAATGCTATGAACTTCCCTCTCAGGACTGCTTTTACTGTGTCCCATGGATTTTGTGTTGTTGTGTGTTCATTTTCGTTAGTTTCCAGAAAGTTTTTTATTTCTGCCTTGATCTTATCAGTAACCCATTCATTGTTTAATAACTTACTAAATAGCCTCCATGTGTTTGAATGTTTTTTGTGTTTTTTTTTAAAATATATTTTATTGATTTTTTACAGAGAGGAAGGGAGAGAGATAGAGAGCTAGAAACATCGATGAGAAAGAAACATCGATGAGAAAGAAACATCGATGAGAGAGAAACATCGATCAGCTGCCTCCTGCACATCTCCTACTGGGGATGTGCCCGCAACCCAGGTACATGCCCTTGACCGGAATCGAACCTGGGACCCTTCAGTCCGCAGGCCGACGCTCTATCCACTGAGCCAAACCAGTTTTGGCTGTTTGAATGTTTTGAGGTTTTTGTATTGTAGTTGATTTCTAGTTTCATGCTCTTGTGATCTGATAAGATGCTTAATATGATTTCAGTCTTCTTGAACTTGAAAAGAGTTGTTTGTTTCCTAACATTTTGACCAGGATAGTTCTTTGCTGTACCAGACTGTTCCACACATCCCTGGCTCCTGCCCACTAAATTCCAGTAGTGTTCTTCAGTTGGTGTGACCACCCAAAACACCCCCAGTTGAAAACCACTGTTATGTAAAATTTGGAATCTTTAAATTAAGAAAGCAGTCTCGCTTTTTCTATAGTAAGTTGTATAAAAACATTTTCCAGTTGATGGTCTTAATTATTAGTAATCTGTTGATAATGTGCTTTAGCTGAATTCTGCTTGGTTATTTAATTTGTTATATTTAATAAATAAGTGATAAAGGGTTAAGTTGGTCATACATGTTTTTATAATAATTTGTAATGAGAATTCTACTGTCTCCATTTAAAATCAAGGATTCCACCTTAGAAGTTAACTGAAATAAAAATATCCCTGGAAGATTTGCCTTAAAACTCCATATATTCTTGTTATACATTTTAGGGGGAATAAGCATATTAGCATTTATTTTTTTTAGTTTTAGTGATGTTAATTGTTCCTTTTTTGTTTTGTTTTGTTTTTCAGAATTGGTTCCTAGGAAAGACCTTCTTTTAGAAAATGTGCCATATTGTGATACACCAACTCAGAAGCCCTGAATTTCTAGGATAAAATCAAGTCTTTATAATTTTTAATTTCAAAATATATAACTGCAACATAAGTCCTAGAAATGCAGATATTTTTCTCTGAACTGGCATGTTGAAAATTAGTCAGTTAAAGTATAGTTTTATAATTAAATTTCCCATTAAAAAGACATAGCTGAAAACTTCAGGCTATAGCTAAGTATTTCTAAAGAACATTCGATAAGAAGATATTTCATTTTCATTGAAAAAAAAAACTGTACCAAGTGATATAAATGCTTAGGGAAATATATCATATTTATTTTTCTTTGACCTTGATGAGTATTTTGCTCTTATTATAACTATTTGAGAATGCAGTGTTTTGATAAGTTGGTGTGTTTTCCTCCCATGTGAAATGAAACCATTAGATTAAATTATTACGTTAAGTTGATGTTGAGTCCCAAACACATTACATTGGTCAAAATATCACAGTGTGTGACCCTAGCCAGGTAGTTCAGTTGTTTAGAGCATTGTCTTGATACTCCAAGGTTGCAGGTTTGACGCCTGGACAAGGCACATATAATAATTAACCAGTGAATGCAAATATAAGTGGAATAACAAATTAATGTTTCTCTCTCTCTCTCTCCTTTGCTTTCTCTCTGTAAAATCAATAAAAAGTATTTTAAAAATCACAGTGTGTGCCAACTCTCACAGAAAGTGGCCTTTGTTTCCAGAAGCACTGTAATGGTTTCTGTAGCTAACAAGTAATAGTTTCTTTTTACAGATAGAGAATATCTCTGTTCCTAAAAAGACACTTTTTAATCAGTCTTCTGAAAATAGATGATAAAATATCAAAATCACCTAGTATCACTGTGGAATAAAAAAATCCTAACTTTTTAAATAAATAGTGGCCCTTAGTCAAACTATAGCCTTCGCAGAATTAGCTGTACTTAGACCACAGCTAGGCTTTATTGTAAAAATGTAATATATGACTGCATCGTCTTCATTTTTAATCAATAAAACTTAAATGGCTTTTCTACATTTCTCATCCCTGAAGAGATTGGCAGTATTATAAAGTAGTTTAGCATTCTACCATTTGGTGGTGGTAACTATAAAATTGTATTTAATATTATTTTTGTTTCTCTTTTATGAGTATCTTTACCATTTTGTTTTATTCAGTGAACAGTGTGTTTTCTCCCATTCACTGATTGACTCTCCCATTCAATGATAACACAGGATTTTACAAGATTCTCAATGCTTTGTTGGCAAAACATATTGGTATATCCATACTAGATATAAAATTTCATACTTAATCCCTGGCCAGTGAGGCTCAGTTGGTTGAATGTCATCCTGTGCACCAGAAGGTTGCTGGTTCGATTCCCAGTCAAGGGCACATGCCCAGGTTGCAGGCTCAATCCCCGGTAGGGGTGTGTAGGAGGCAGCTGATGGATGTTGTGTTCTCATAGTGATGTCTCTCTCTCTCTTTCTCTCTTTCTCTTTCCCTCTCTTTCCCCATCCTTCTCCCCCTTCCTCTCCCTCTGAAAATCATTAAACTAAAAAAAAAATTCATACTTAAAAATAATTTTAGGAGATCAGAACATTATCAAAATTATTTAGATGTAGAACACTTAAACCAGAGACTACCCTTAATGCTTCCTAATACTTTTTAGGAAATTAGTAGTCTGTGGAATGGATTATACATGTCAAAAGGTTTGCTACTTCCCATGTGTATTATTGTATATATGGAAATTATACCTATATAAAAATTAAATATACTTGTGTTCTGGATACTAATCCTGTGTTGGTTATCTGTGATGTAAATGTCTTCTTCCAATATGTGACTCATCTTTTAACTCTGTTTATGATAAACCTGAAGCATAGGAGTTTATTTTAGTGTATCCATTTTTTAAAATACTTTCCTTTATTAATTTTGCTTTTGTATCTTTTTAAGAAATTCTTCTCTACTCCAAAGTCATAAACATGTTGTAATACATTTTCCTCTGAATGATGAAGTTTTGCTTTTTATGTTCCAGCCTGTATGCCATCTAGAATTTATTTTTGTTTATGATATGAAGGAGGAATCTATATCATTTTTTATGGCAAAACAATTGGTCTCAGCATCATTTATTGAATAGACCATCCTTTTTCTGATTACATATAAAGCAATTTTTATCATATCCCAAGTCACTATACAGTTAGTTGACCCTTGAACAGCATGGATTCGAATGGCACAGGTCCACTTATAAGTGACTTTTTTCAGTAAGTACCTATAGAGTTTTTGATTCACTGTCAGGAATTTGTGGATGTGGAGAGCTGACTGTATGCATTGATCTGCACCATTTTATATAGGGGACTTAAGCATATATGGATTTTAGTATCTGCTGGGGAAGGGAGGTCCTAGAACCAATTCCCTGCATATACCAAGGGACAACTTAAGTTTTTAAGGAGTGAAAAACTATGCATGGATTTTTTATTGCACAGGGGTTCGGCACACCTTACCCCTGCATTCAAGGGTCAACTGTATGTTGGGATTACTCTAACCCTCTTAGCTAGTCAAGGACTTTACTCCTATAATATTACTCTCGCCGAAACCGGTTTGGCTCAGTGGATAGAGCGTCGGCCTGCGGACTGAAGGGTCCCAGGTTCGATTCCGGTCAAGGGCATGTACCTTGGTTGCGGGCACATCCCCGGTGGGAGGTGTGCAGGAGGCAGCTGATTGATGTTTCTAACTCTCTGTCTCTCTCCTTTCCTCTCTGTAAAAAATTAATAAAATATATTTTAAAAAAAATATTACTCTTTACTACCAAATATTTTTCCCCTCTCTCCACTAGATTATCTTTTCAACAGCATTCAACATTCTGAAATATTTCCCATCTTTAAAGATAAGCTGTCTTGAAACCCCTCCTGTCTTCAAGCTTCAGCACCATTTATCATCCAGTCGACAGTCCACATCAGCCCAGGGATGTTTGTAGAACTATTTGACTCACAACCATTCCTGCACCCCCCTCAGTCTGAGGATGTATTCTTTTTAAGGTGATTGAGAAGCGGCACTGGTTCACCCCAGAGAGTTGAATGCATCTGTAGGCACCAGGGCACAGAACTGTGTGCAGGCTTTCCTTGTGTGGGGGCTGCGGCCTGTGCCTCCTGTGACAAGGCCTCCTAGTCTCCCGGTGCCCTGCGCTCCCCACACAGCTGTCCCTCTCTGCCTTTCCCAGCACTAATGACTCTTGGTTTCCCTCTAGCGCTAGTGTCTTAATTCACTTTCCTCCCTAAACGCATTATTTGCATATCAAATTCTGTAAATGTTTTGTAAACCTATTACCTCACTCTTGGTAATACAATACTGATAGTCTTTACAACATTTTTCTTATTGTTAGCAATAATAAATGTGAACTGTTTAAAGAAAAAAAAAGATTTAATCCCAGTCACTTCTCTGAAATCCTTGTCCCAGTTACTAGTGACCTCCACTTGTTAAATGCAGAGGTCAATTCTCAGTCTTATTTTATGCATCCTCTCAGTAGCACTTGGCTTAAGTGATTGTTCCCCCTTTTAATGGAGACCTAGACACTAAGTTATTGTAAACCTACACAAGTAGGATATAGCTATGAACCAAAGTAACAAAAATGTCTACCTTATCTTCTGTTAATCATTTTAGATCCACTCTCAGTCCTTCTTGACCCTGTTCTTAGCCTTCCCTGGAAAGACTGGCCTGTGTGAAGCAGTTCCAGGACCAATGGGGGGACCTGGGCAGAGATCAAAAGGAAGGGGGATATGTTCTTAAGCCATAAACTTAAAAACATGTAATGAGGAACTAAAACTTGTGGAACAGCACTTCTTTCCTGGCCTTGGAGCACAGAAACTGCTAAGGAAATTAAAGCAAGTTGACACAGCTCTTAAATCCTCACTACCTCTCCCCTCCCCCCCACCAATTTAGAAGCATAGGAAGGAGTTATTACACCACCCAAGGAGATATGTCAAAGGAACAAAACAGCAGAATGGAGCCTCTTCATGGCACCACTGGACCTCAGCAGAAATTCCCAGGAGTGGGATGCCCTGACTGGGCTCCAACATCAAACATTAAAAGATCTCAGAAGAGATCAGAGACTAGGTCATCAGCAGTCTTCCTCGGCCCAGCAGGAAGTCTTCCTGCCCCATGCCCTTCAGGGTACAGAAAAAAAGTGGGCAGAAAAGCAACTCCTATATCTCAAACTATCTGGAAAGAAATGCAAGTCCTTGATGATAAGAGAATATATAATAGAATAAGGGGGGAAAGGTGTTTTGTATACTGAAGAGAAATTTCAAAATATATGAAGCCAGTTTATAGAAGAAGCTCAAAGAATAGATAAACCACGAATGAGGTGAAAAGGCAGGAAACAAAATATACAAGGATCATAATAGACACAACAAAAGGAATTAGCACAAAAGAAAAATTTGAGATACAGAAAAAGCAACAGAAAGAGATCACGATGACTAAAGTAATTACAAGGTAACATATGGAAGACGGAGACTATTCAACAAAAAGATAATCATGTTTCTGGAATGGAAAGCCTAACAGAGACAGAAAATAACTCAGTGGACCACTTAAAATAACATTTCCCCGGGTATAAAAATCTACCTGAAAATGCAAACACCCTCCTGTAATCAGGAGAATCTAATACAGAATGATGAATATTAACACATGCTGATAGTTAATTTATTGAAACTGAGGAAAAGAGGATTCTTCAGACAAATTGTCACCTACCAGTGTGAGGCCGGGTTGGGGGGCACATCTGGCCTTGTTTCTTATATAACAACTAGAGGCCCGGTGCATGAAATTCATGCACTGGTAGGGTCCCTAGGCCTGGCTGGTGATCAAGGCCAATCGGGGCCTTCTGGCTGCAGGCCTCCCTTCCCCAGCTTCCAGCTGCTGGCCGGGGCCCTCCTTTGTTCCACGCCTCCCCCTGGTGGTCAGCACACATCATAGCAAGCGATAGAACTCCCAGTCTCCCAATCAAACTCCCATGGGGACACTTTGCATATTAACTATATATATATATATAAATGCCAGAAAAAAGTAAGTCTAGAGCAGTGGTCGGCAAACTCATTAGTCAACAGAGCCAAATATCAACAGTACAACAACTGAAATTTCTTTTGAGAGCCAAATTTTTTAAACAAACTATATAGGTAGGTACATTGTTATTAACTTAATTAGGGTACTCCTAAGGCTTAGGAAGAGCCACACTCAAGGGGCCAAAGAGCTGCATGTGGCTCACGAGCCGCAGTTTGCCGACCACGGGTCTAGAGGATTTTTTGAGAAAAGTATGTGTTGAGAATATAACCTGCCAAGCTGTTATTTCAAAGATAAAGGCAACAAAAAGACATTCTCTAGCATGAAATTTCTTGGACTGTAGCATCCTCTCTGAGAAAATGGAGTGTGAAACCTCACTTAAAGAAATGCCATAACAAAAAGATGATACAACCAGGGAAATTATGTAATAGTCACCAAGATTATAACCTTAAAATGCACGCACACTAAAATCAATGAAAATCAAAGGTAAAAGCAGGAAGTGGAAGACAAAGCTCATCTTTCAGAGCAGGAAGTGAATCCACTTTGTCCTAAAATTAATATACGTAGGTAAAAACAATAAAAACCTCTAATCTCTCTAAGCTTTTTTTTTAACCTTAGATCTTTTCCTTGACAATAACAAAAAAATAAACCTGAAATAATGGTGATCTTCAGGTAATTTTTTAAGAATAAGAGAAATTCTCAAAAGATTAAGAAAAAAGGTTATAAATAAACATTAAAAGCTTAGAAAAGTAAAAAAGGGAGGAGGAAAATGAAGGGTATTTCTTTTACTGGCTCTATCCTGAAAGGTTGCCTCAAGCTGGTAGTGTCCCTCAAAGTTTATCTCATGACCTCTGCACAGTTCTTTATTTCCACTTTGTGAAGGAGCTGCCCTCCCCTCCTTAGGTCTGGGGTAGCAACAACTCATTTGCTACTAGCCATGTGGATTCCCCTATACCAGTGGTCGGCAAACTGCGGCTCGCGAGCCACATGCGGCTCTTTGGCCCCTTGAGTGATGCCAGCCCTTTCTGCGAGCACGCATGCCTCCGTACCTCTTCACTTTACTTCTGCACCTCCTGAGTCTCAGTGTGCTTTTCTCTTTCCTTCTAGTTGTAGAATTTCCACTCAGCCAGCCTTCCTGTGGTTCTGGGTGATGTCTGTTTTGTCTTTAGTCGTAGTTTTGAAGTGGTTGTGCGAGGCAGCAATTTCAGGTGTTTACCTATGATGCCATCTTGGTTTCTCTCCAAGCAATCTACTTTTAAAATGGGCAGAGAATCTGAATAGACATTTTCCAAAGAGGACATACAGATGGCCAACAGACATGCAAAGATGCTCAACATCAGTAATCGTCATGGAAATGCAAATCAAAACCACAATGAGATATCACCTCTCACCTGTTAGTATGTCTGTTATCAAAAAGATAAACGACAAGTGTTAGAGAAGATATGGGAAAAAGGGACCCTGTGCACTATTGGTGGTAATGTAAATTGGTTGAGCCACCATGGAAAACAGTGTGGAGATTCCTCAAAAAAAATTAAAAATAAAAGTACCTTATGGCCCAGTGATTCCACTTCTGGGTATTTATCCGAAAAGATATATGTATCCCCTGTGTTCACTGCAGCATTGTTTACAATAGCCAAGATTTGGAAGCAACCTAAGTGTCCATCAGTAGATGAATAGATAAAGAAAATGTGATTACACACACACACACACACACACACACACACACACAGTGGAATATTATTCAGCCATAAAAAAGAAAATTTTGCCATTTGCAACAACATGGGTGGAACTTAAGGGCATTATTCTAAGTGAAATAAGTAAGACAGAGACAAGTACTGGATGATCTCATATGTGGAATCTAAAAAGAAAACAAAAAACCTGAACTTGGATAATAAAGACCATTATAAACTGATGAACAAAAAGATAGATACAGCGGCAGAGAAGCATTGAACAGACTGTCAAATTACAGTGGGAAGGCTGGGGAGTGTTGGGGGGAGGTAAGAGATCAAGCGAAGGACTTGTATGCATGCATGTAAGCATAACCAATGGACACAAACTGGAGGGGAGGGGAGGCCGGGGGAAGGTCAAGGGAGGAAAAAAGGAGACATTTGTAATACTTTAACCCGTGGTCGGCAAACTGCGGCTCGCGAGCCACATGTGGCTCTTTGGCCCCTTGAGTGTGGCTCTTCCACAAAATACCACGTGCGGGCGCGCATGTACAGTGTGATTGAAACTTTGTGGCCCATGCACAGAAGTCGGTATTTTGTGGAAGAGCCACATTCAAGGGGCCAAAGAGCCACATGTGGCTCGCGAGCCGCAGTTTGCCGAGCCGCAGTTTGCCAACCACTGCTTTAAGCAATAAAACAAAATTTTAAAAAAACAACAAACCTGAACTTGTAGTAAAAGAACAGATATCAGTTCTACTTTCTGCTACATCCAAGTCCAGGACTCATCATCTGTTGATATGTGAGAGTTAAATTCTAAGTCCCTAGCTATCAACAGTCTATTTTCAGGTTCCTTACAGCCTCCACAACCATCTCAGTGTCAGCCCACGGTTACATTTTGCTTTGGCTTTCAGATCTCTTTTCATTCTGGCATCTGGTAATTTGCCTTCTTTTCTTGTGAGCTCAGCCATGTAGTATAAGCCAGAATGCAAAGAAGTGCTGAAATATTACTGGGGTAATAAGGACACAGGAGCCAGATTGAGGGGGCTCTTATTGGTCAAATTTGTGACAACCTATGCATCAAAAATGATAACTATAATGAACTAACATATTAAATAAAAAATAAAATAACCCTTGAATTCATGAAGATACTCAGAGAAAGGGAGCCTGGTTAGCATGGCTCAGTGGTTGAGCGTCGACCTATGAACCAGGAGGTCCCAGTTGAATTCCTAGTCAGGGCACATGCCTGGGTTGCAGGCTCAATCCCCAGTGTGAGGCATGCAGGAGGCAACTGATCAATGATTCTCTGTCATCGTTGATGTTTCTATCTCTCCCTCTCCCTTCCTCTCTGAAATCAATAAAAATATTTTTTTTAAAAAGAAATTGATCAGAAACTACAAAATGGAAGAAGATATTTGCAATACATGTATCTGATTTATATCCATTATATGTAAAAAATTCCTCCAAATCAATACAGAAAGACTTACATTAGAAAAATGGGGATAAGACTTGATTAGACATCTCCAAAGGGGAATATCTAATTATCCAATAGACCTGTGAAAAAGGTGTTCAACTATATTATTCATCATGGAAATGGGAAATACTAATAAAAGTGCAAGGCAATATGATGCCCACTAGAATGGCTAAAATGTGAATGACAGACAATACCAAGAGTTGACAAGGGTGTGGATCATCAGGAATGCAAATTGGTACAATTTTGGGAACCTGTTTGACAGTATCTACCAAAGCTGGATATTTGCATATCCTATCATCCAGCACTTTTACACTGAAGGTATGGAACTATGTTTACCAAAAGACATGTACAAAAACAGTGACAGCATTACAGTGACAGCATTACTATCTGTATTAGCCCAAACTGAAAACAAGCTACGAAGGTATTAGTAATGTTTTCTATTTTGATCCAAGGGGGATTGCACAGTGTTAACTTTATAAAACTATATTGAGCTTACATACTTGTGATTTGTATGCCTTTCTCTTTATATGTACACTAGAGGCTCAATGCATGAAATTCATGCAAGGGGCTCAGCCCTCACAGCCACGGATTCATCTGGAAGGTCATCCAGAAGGATGTCTGGAAGGTCATTCAGCTGTCCGGTCTAATAAGCATATTATACTTTTATTATTATAGATTGTGCTACAATAAAAAAATTTATTTTAAAAAAGTACAATTTCTATTCCATTGTTAGCTGCTGTGATCTTGGCATAGTAACTTGAACAAAACATTACATCAGTAAGTAGTAAGCCCACAATATTGTTATCCTATATAATAAAAGCCTAATATGCTAAGTGTCCGGTCATCCAGTCAACCAATCAAAGCATAATTTGCTAATGATATACTAAGGCCGCTCAACTGCTTGCTATGATATGCACTGACCACCAGGGGGCAGACAGTTGACTGGTTGACCAGTTGCTATGACGTGCACTGACCACCAGGGGGTAGATGCTCCTACCGGTAGGTTAGCTTGCTGCTGGGGTCCGACCGATCAGGACACACCCTGGGTAGGCCGGACATTCCCTGGAGCGGTCCCTCCCCGGCTTGCCAACCTCCCACGTCCCTCCCCAGCCCCAATCGTGCACCGGTGGGGTCCCTCGGCCTGGCCTGCGCCCTCTCACAATCTGGGACCCCTCGGGGGATGTTGGAGAGCTGGTTTTGGCCCGATCACGCAGGCCAGGCCAAGGGACCCCACTGGCGCACAAATTCATGCACCGGGCCTCTAGTATTTTAATATTTAAAAATCATTAATTACCATTTAATTAAGTTTGGTACTAGGAAGCTTCCTGATAACAGCTTTTATTTAAATCCACATTTGTTGCTTATTTTGAATGTACTTCAGTATTTTTTCCAGGAGAATGAAATTCTGATTCTTTTTTTTTAATCCTCACCCAAGGAGTGAGGATATTTTTTTCATTTATTTTTTAGAGACAGGAGAAGGGGAGAGAAAAAGGGGAAAGAGAGAGGGAGAGAAAGAGAGAGAGAGATTGGTTGCCTCCCGCATGTGCCCCAACTGAGGCAGGGATTGAACCTGCAACCCAGGCATGTGCCCTTGACCAGGAAACGAACCCGAGACCTCTGGTGCACAGGCTGACACTCTAACCACTAAGCAACACCAGCCATGGCAAAATTCTGATTCTTTATACTAAAAATAAAGTCTGGCCATTTTTTCCAGGAACTGTAGTGCTTTATTATTTCCCTCCACAATAGTGAACACATAAGACTGAAAATACAATTCAATGAGATGAGTTATTAACTATTGTACTCAGAACTGAGGCTGCTATAACGTCATTTGCAAAAACATCACTTTGTGGCTTTTATACACACACAATGCAGAAAAGAAAAGTTGTGGGTTGCCATAGCAACTGTAATGTAGGTATCTATTGGAATAAGGTTTTGATTATTTCTGCTTTTGATCACTCTAATTCCTCTAAATTTTATATCAGTGTGGCTGAGTAATGGTTGATACAGGAATTACTTAGAAGTATTGAATTTCTATAAATGTAAGCTGTCAGCACTTTATGCTCTGCTCATGTACTTGCATTTAATTGTCATTTGTTTTAGGAATAATCCTGTTTTAAAAAATACTTTTGAGTTTTTTCTCAGAAAATATATTTCCAAGCAAGCAGCACATTAACACTTATTTTCATCAGCAACAGTATATTTAGCTAAGGTGACTGTATGGCACCTTGATAGAATATCCTATTATAGATGTAGAAAATGAAGTAGAATGACAGAAGATAATAAATTATTTAAGATCACAAGGCAAATCAAGGTAGAACTATTACTGGAATTGTACTCCGGATGAGCCATTCGCGAAGTGGTATTTTCATGAAAGGATTGTGGTGGCCTCAGCACTTTCCTCTGTGCTTCTGCGGGGCACAGTTCTCCATGACCAGGGCCTGTTTGTATTTAACTCTAATCTCCCAAGCTGCACACACTTGTTTGTGTGTCTCCAAGGCCAGAATGTTTTCAGGAGTATCTCATCTGAGACTAAATTTTCTGCTTGTCCATTCTGTCATTCAGTGTGTTAGGGTTCTCCGGAGAAACAGAACAAATAGAATATTTATATTTATTATAGGAATTGGCTCATGCTGTTTATGGAGGCCAAGAAGTTCCACAATCTGCCATATCCAAGCTGGAGAACCAGGAAAGCCTGTGGTGTAATTCAGCTCCAGTCTGAAGGCCTGCGAGTGAGAGTGTGGGTTGGGGAGCTTGGTGGTGTCAGTCCTGCTCTCTGTCTGAAAGCCCCAGAACTAAAAGCACCAATGTCTGAGGACAAAAATGGGTGTCTCAACTCAAACCGAAGGCAAATTGACCTTTCTTCCACCTTTTTGTTGCATTCAGGCCCTCGGTGGATTAGATGATGCCCATTGATAAGGGAGATAGATGAACACGAATAATCATCTATGATAATAGCCCATTTTGGGGGAGTTTTGTTTTATGTAGAAAATTGCATTTTTATTTGATTTATAATATTGATAAGAAAGCAGAGTGTTTGTCAGATCAATGAAAAGTCAGCTTTCCAAGTTGGCATCTGTGCCCCCCCCCCAATCCTCCCCCACTACTCATCCTGCAGACACATGCCCATTCCCAAGAGAGGAGGTCCATGCCCCAGGTATATTTAGGGAAGACAAAGAAGGGAGCAATTTTTCTGATGGTTGTTGACATTCAATTGAAGATGCTCCAAATTAGGTGAGGACAGAGGAAAGAAAGAATCATATGTTACTGTCAATTGGGTTCCATTTAGAATTAGAAAGGAAGAAGAAAGAAACAATTTCCTATTATAAGTAAATGGACAGGGTAATGATGAGTCAATTAGATTAGCTAAGAAATGATGTTATGGAAGGAGAGAAAATAATCTACTATTTTTGAAAAATGGGTGGGGTGACAATTATTTAATTCCGTTAGTGAAGAAACGAGTCAGTGCTTATTATTCCTTTTAGGGGAAGAGGTCTGAAGACTTGAATCTAGGACAAATCTGGAAGCTTGGCAGCAAGCAAAGAAACTAAGACTGGATAAGAGGTGGGATGAAGGTAAAAAATGATGTTGTCATCTGTATCTGCCTTTCTGAGGGGATCGCTGGACGTGGTATTGAGAAAACAGGGTTCTGTGTCCCTGCCAGTACACATGTCACACCGAAATCTGCTGAGATAAAACAGCTGGACAAGGACAAGATAGTGTGTCATCTGAGGCCAAAACAGGATTGTGGGGTCCTCATCTGCGATAGACACGCACCAGAAATGTAAAGACAAGTGCAGTGATATGTGAGTCCTCAGCTCCATTCATTTTGTTGGTTTTACAATATCTCTGGTTTCTTTAATTCAGGTCATTATCAAATAATGCAAATAATAACTAACATATTAATAACTTATAATGTGCAGACACTGTTGTTAAATAGTTAAAATGTGTCAGTTTCAAGTAAGGACAATTATTGTTCCTTTACAGATGAGGAAACGGAAGCCCAGAGAGGCTAGATAACCTGACCCTGCATACAACCTAGGCTCATAGAGGCAGCAGCCTGTGTTGTCACCTACTCCAGACTCCTCTATCTCGGGACTAGGGACTTTTGGGTTGCTAAGAACTGAACTCCTGATTTTATGTGTGAGTGTGTGAAAAGTTTGTTTTATTTTTGCATTATAAGATTCTATACCAATACTGAAATTTGATTAATTGAGAATTTCTTGTCTACACAGCTACACTAAATAGAAAAACTTAGCTGCTCTTTCTTATGAATTCAAACAATTTCTGGGAGAAGTCATACATGTGAGCATTATGTAATGATGAGTCAGCTGTTTGAAAGGTTTGGGAGTGATACACTGCTAATATTGCTAATTGTCTTATCACTAGAGTTATAACCTTACACAATGTTTATTGTAAATATTCTTCAGGGAGAGTTTGGTTATTTAAGTGATTTCTGACTTTGTGTATACATTCAAGTCAAGGGTGACTTGCCATGTTCTTTTCAATACTAATACTTAACAATAAAATATTAAATTCACACAATTCACCTACATTCCTCCTTTTTAATTTATTGATTTTAGTGATGGGGGCGGTAAGAGGGAGAGAGAGAGAAACATCAATCTGTTGTTTCACTTATCCATGCATTTCCTGATTGATTCTTGTATGTGCTCCAACCTGGATCAAACCTGCAACCTCAGTGCATCAGATGACGCTCCAACCAACTGAGCTACCTAGCCTGTTTCCATTCCCCCCGCCCCAACTGATGGGAAGTAGTATATAAAGAGGGCTGAAAATAGAGAAAATGAAGAAAGAAGAACTCAATTTTACAAGTAAGTAGAAACATTTTCCTCTCTATTTTAGAAATTGTTTGTAAAAGTCAGAGGATATTCTGTTAGGCATGAAGTTTCTCTATCCTGCTAGTGTGCTCACACAAGGGAATATTACACAGTGCGGTCCCATTTCTCATTTCTTTTGTATTTTGCATTTGTAGTGCTGTGCTTTGCATAGTGGAGAATGTAAATGCATATTGACTTGCCTGGGTGTGATGGTGAATTTATATGTGTCAACTTGACTGGCTAAAGGATGCCCAGATAGCTAGTTAAACATTTTTCCTGGGTGTGGCTGTGAGGGAGGGCATCACCAGAAGAGATTAGCATTTGAATCATTAGACAGTAAAGTTTCTCCAATTGTTCCTGCTCTCTAGCCCATGGTATTAATTTTTCACTCTCCATCAGCCTATAAGCATGCTATTATTCCTACTGTCTTTAATAAAAATGAACACAAAACTCCTTTTGACATGCTCTCTCCTCCATCTACTGCACAATATTTTTAATTTTTTTCTTTATTGATTAAGGTATTACATATGTGTGCTTATCCCCCCATAGCCCCCCCCCCAACCCCTCCACTCATGCCCTCACCCCCCTGGTGTCTGTGTCCATTGGTTAGGCTTATATGCATGCATACAAGTCCTTTGGTTGATCTCTCCCCCTTACCCCCACCCTCCCCTACCTGCCCTCTGAGGTATGACATTCTCATCATGAGGTATGATGCTTCTCTGTCTCTGGATCTGTTTTTGTTCATCAGCTTATGTTGTTCATTGTATTCCACACATGAGTGAGATCATGTGATATTTATCTTTCTCTGATTGGCTTATTTCGAATAGTATAATGCTCTCCAGTTCCATCCATGCTGTTGCAAATGGTAAGAATTCCTTCTTTTTTACAGCAACATAGTATTCCTTTGTGTAGATGTACCACAGTTTTTTAATCCGCTCATCTGCTGATGGGCATTTAGGCTGTTTCCAAATCTTAGCTATGGTAAATTGTGCTGCTATGAACATAGGGGTGCATATATCCTTTCTGATTGGTGTTTCTAGTTTCTTGGGATATATTCCTAGAAGTGGGATCACAGGGTCAAATGGGAGTTCCATTTTTAGTTTTTTGAGGAAACTCCATACTGTTCTCCACAGTGGCTGCACCAGTCTGCGTTCCCATCAGCAGTGCATAAGGGTTCCTTTTTCTCCGCATCCTCACCAGCACTTGTCATTTGTTGATTTGTTGATGATAGCCATTCTGACAGGTGTGAGATGGTACCTCATTGTCGCCTGCACAATATCTTTACTCCTTAATAGCCATCGTAAATTCTGTCTCCAATTTTTCCCTTCCCACTCTCTCCAGAACCTACTCCAATAAGGCTTTTGCCCACACCAAATAGTGCTTGTCAAGACCATCAAGTGACCTCATGTTGATCATTACAATGGTTAGTTTTTAGACCTCCTCTCACCTGACCAGCAACATTTTATGGTATTGATCACTCTCTCCTTCTTGGTGTACTTTCTTCACTTGGCTTCCAGTATACTGTACTCTTTTGATTTTCCTTCCACCTCCCTGCCTCTGGCTGACTTGGTCTCCTCTCTCCAGCCTCCTATGGTGAAGTCCCCAGGCTCAGTCCTGGGCCCTCTCTTATTTTCTATCCACACTTACTACCTTGATGATCTCATCTATGCTCCGGGCTATAAATGTAATTTCCAATTTGAGAACACCCAAAGGCATCTCTCCAGCTCAGATCTCCCTTTTGAATTCCTGATACATATCCAATTGCCTATCAATATCTCCACTTGAATATCTAATAGGAATCTCAAAATCTACAGATCTAAACAGAGCTTCCGATCTTACTCTTTAACCTGTGGCCTTCCCTATTGTGGCATCTTGGAATTTCATGACAATGCCATCTTCTATCTGCAGGTCAAAATCTTTGTGTTAGCTTTGACTCTGCTCTCTCACATCCAGTTTATTAGGAAATCTTATTTGGCTCTCCCTTCAAATATTGCCAGAATCTAATTACTCACTCCTTCCTCAGTTACTACCTTGGTCTGAGCTACCATCCTCTCTCTGGACTAACCCAATAAACCTCATCACAATCTTTCTTCCTCTAACCAGCGGTTCTCAACCTGTGGGTCGCGACCCCTTTGGCGGTCGAACGACCCTTTCACAGGGATCGCCTAAGACCATCCTGCATATCAGGTATTTACATTACAATTCATAACAGTAGCAACATTACAGTTATGAAGTAGCAACAAAAATAATTTTATGGTTGGGTCACAACATGAGGAACTGTATTTAAAGGGCCAGAAGGTTGAGAACCACTGCCTAACCTAAACCCCATAGTTAGTAGCCAGAGTGATCATGTCATTGTCTATTCAAAATCCTCCAGTAATTTCTCATTTTACTCAGAGTAAAAGTCAAAACTCTCACAGTAGGCTTAAGATCCTACTGAGCTTGGCATCCCATTATCTCTGACCTTGATCTCTTCCCTCTTCTTCACTCACTGGCTTTGTGTTATTCTGTTACCCCAGGCACACTCTGGGGTAAGGGCTTTGCTCTGGCTGTGCTCTCTGCCTGAAATGTTCTTTTCCTTAACTAACTTCTTCTCTTCCTCCATGTCTTCCTTTAGCAGGGAACCTTCTCAATGAGACTTGACCTAGCCACCAGCTTACTACTGCAGCTGTACCCATGCATGCGTGCGCACACGTGCATACACACACCACGGGCACGTCTGATTGTCCTTACTCTGCCCTGAAGTTCCCTTTTTTCTGCAGTCACCACCTGATAATATATATTTTATTTATTTATTATATGTTATTTGTTGTCTGTGTCCCACTAGAATGTAAGCTCTTGAGGGCAAAGAGCTTTGTTTTGTTTACAGGTGTGTGTGGTGTGTGTGTGTGTGTGTGTGTGTGTGTGTGTGATTTCCCTCTGATAAAGCCAAATAGGAGTTTCTAAATCCTGCGGAGACGTGACTGTCCTTCACATTCTGTGTGGAATGGGGCCCACACCCACCTCTGCATCTGTTTGTAGTCACTGACTGAGCCGCAAGTTAAGGCATCTTTGAGGACAAGTATTTGAACTATGTTCATGATAAGAATTCAAACCGAGTGGGAAACTGGTTAAAAGAGAAGTGGAAGAAGTTGGCACCTCAAGGAAAGAAACATGACACAATAAACTAAACTCAGTGATAAGGCCTGCGATTTCCAGGGGATTTGGGGTATAGTACACAGCCTCTGACTCAACCTCCCCATGAGCTCTGTCACCAGCATGAATGTGTCAGGACAGGAAAGTATGTGGATAATACTCAAAAACGCCTTAAACTATGTAACACTCAGGCCCCAAGAGCCCCGAAGTGGGATTCTACAAGAGGACAGAACACAAGGAAGAGGAGGCAATTTCTCTACCCATTTTAGAAAACAGGGGTGAGCCCTAGCAGTCCGGGGCAGAGTGGTGGTGACAGTGAAGCGTGCTGACTGGCGGCAGAAGACAGGGTGACCGGAGCAGGAGCAGGAGCAGGAGCAGGAGCCAAAGCAGAAGGACTGCAATGGATCAGGGTAAAGCAGCAGGGCACACAGAAATAGCATAAGCAGTAGCCTGAGGGAGAGGGAAGGGGACCCAGGTGAAGCAGCTGTGACAGGTGTGGTGGGACGGAGCGTGAAGCAGCAGCCCGTGTGAACAGTGGCATAGGTGTGATGCCAGGTTGGGCAGCAGAGGCGTGGCTCAGAGCCAGACAGAGCCCAGATCAAAGTGAAAGCAGCCACACACAGCAGCCTCGCATGGTTTGTGAGATGATGTGACAACCTCCAAAACCCCAGAGCTGTGTCTGTAAGAGAGAACCTCAAAAGAGGTCCAAGGTTTTAGTTCCAGGTGTGAGAGCTTTCAAAGTAATGGAATTTGGACCTCAATATTAAGATGATTTTTTGTAACCCCCAAGCCAGGGAGTTCCAGGAACATTCAGAATTACAAACTTCTGTCTGACTGTCCTAAAAGAAATTCTCATGCAGAAGCAAAGTTTCTGAAACATTTCTGAGAAACAAACAAAAAGCTAATTCTGTAGGCGATTGACTTATAAGGCAAATTGAATTTAAGCTCCACAGGATCTCTTTTGTTCAAGTTAGGGCATTGATAGGGAAGAAGAGCGACGTTGAACATTGGTATGAGGACTCCATGGGCAGATTTAAATGAAGCTTGGTCCTTGACCTATAAATTCTACCAAGCCTTCTTTGCCACAGAAACAGCCCTTCTTCCCTGTTTAAGGTCAGGCCCCCCTTGCCTAAGAACCTGAAAGGAGAGAGAGCCTCCTCAGGACCTTTCCCCATTGTTTCTTGACCTATAACCAGACTTAAATCCTGCCAGGCCTCAGGAGGTCAGTTATAAAATGACTTATGAGAAGGAACCGAATGCACTAAAAGAATGGCAAGATTTTTCCAATTTCAACTGATTAAAAACATGTGGGATGTTTGGGATCCTAAGAGTATTGGAGCAGGTTGGAAAGAGTAGAAAGTATGATCAGGCCAAATTTATTGACTTGGGAGCACGGAGCAGAAATTCTGGATTCCTTATGTTAGGCCAAGAAACCGAGAGTGGTTTTACCAGTTTACTTGGTTGTTCACTGACACCTAGGACCAAAAGTTCCAGAGGTGGCCAGGACCGTGACAGTACTTAATTGCCAAAGACAAGGTGGGTGTGGTTAAGGTAATGGACAGCAGAGCCAAAGTAATAACTCAGAACAAGTCGATCCATGGAGATCTTTGGCGTTGGCTAATTGCGCATGGTGTCCCTAGGTCTGAACTGGATAGGCAGTCTACCAAAGTCTTGCTTATTTAGTATAATAACTTAGTGTCATTTACATTTAGTATGATTTGAATAAGCCTGAAACTCTAGTTCGGAGGAGCAGAAGTATGACTTGAATCACAATAGAGAGTCTTGACCCCTGGAACAATTCCCAGACTTGAACCAATTCAATGAGAAAGAAACATTAATCCTCTGCCTCCTGCATGCCCCCTACTGGTGATCAAGCCTGCAATCCAGGCATGTGCCCTGACTGGGAATAGAACCTGCGACCTCCTGGTGCATGGGACAACGCTCAACCAACTGAGCCACACTGGCCAAGCTATTATTATTATTATTCTTTTAAAATTAATTTTCTTTAATTTTTAAAATAATTAGTTTGCAGAAATATTTTTTTATAACTAACTTTTTGAGGTTGCTTATCCTCCTCTTTACTGGGTTTTTGTGGACTGTAATCTAATCTCCTACATTTTGTCATGTTTATTGTGTATCTTGAGTGAGTGTCATTTTTTTATTGTGAACCTTGAGTGTGGAATTTTGTGACCATTGTTGAAGTAGCATCCCTATAGAGCAGTGTTGGATTAGCTACTGCCAGGCACCCTGGTGTTTCTCATTGGGGCCCAGCACCAGTTTAATATTAATGTCTCAGCTGGGCATTCCCTCACTGTAGGGGTAGAATAAATTCAGATTCCACATCTGAGAGAGGCTTAACTTTAGGTTTTGTTACTCAGTGGGGGAGTGGGGATCTCTATGCCAGAGTCCTGCTCAGCACAAACTTCCTCAACTCCTCTGTGATTTGACAGAGCTTTTCTACTCAGAGGAGAAACCCTTTCACAGGTCGTTGCTTTTTATGGGAAGTACTAGTATAAGTTCCATATCTCTGCTTTGAAAGGTTCAAGACTGTAAGTTATGTTCTCCTATAATTATTAAACCCCAGTCTCAACATTTGTATTCAGTAATCTGCCTTCGTATCAGTTGAAATCACAAAACAGGTAACCTAGATTCTTGTTTACCATCCCCACTTTAGAATGGACTTACCTTTCATTTCTGGCACCTGGGGAATTTTTCTCTCTTTCTTATAGGCTTCGTTGCAGATTTCATATATTTCTTTATGTTTTATGCAACATTTTTCTGAATTTCAAACTTAATGTTATGAATTTTTATTATGTTTTGTCCTAGCTCAGAACCTAAATTACTTTTCCATTCAATTCTTTTATTCATAAACATACCAGTATCAGGTTTCTCTACTCCTAAAGTTCCTTTGTATGTTTATTTTTCCTGGTTACTTCTCAAACTGTAAATCTAATTTTTACCGACCATTTATTTAGGGCTTTGTAAAAGCTATCAGGAAAGCATATATATATATATATATATATATATATATATATATATATATATATCTCCAAGCATAACTCTTAACCTTCTGCAGATAACTCTTAATTCTAGGCAAATCTTACTCAGAACTTAAGTGAGATTCTTTAAGATAAACATCCCTTTATTGTGAGATCATACCCTTGTTTACCTGTGATCTCATGTTATGCCCTCTGGTTTACAAAATTTTGAATAGCAGCAATTCCTGTTTTAAGAAAATCATGGTAAAAATATTACCCATTATGTTATCTGATTTCCCTTAAACATCAAAGGGCTTATGGTAAATTTGTCCTAAAGTTAGTTCTGGAAAAGTCAATGCCCATATCAATGATTTTGTATGCATTCTTATGTCAGAAATGAACAATATATGCCATAATGTAATTCATTTTTGCCTTTATTGCCAGGGAACATAAAATCTAAACCAGTGTTTATTGACAATAAAAAATTTCTGATGCATGCTAGATAATTTCTACATGCCCCCCCCCCGAATTTCCTTCATTTATTTTATATTTTTTCAAGATTATAAAATTATGATATAATTTTGCATGGTACTTTGTTTATAAGCTGTGATATTAATAATTCATTAAGCATTGTCTTCCTATATATTATCCTAAATAAGTTTGTTTTTCCATATTTCATACTTCAGCTTTCAATTTATATATACTTGGTTTTCTAAACTATGCACTTTCTTTTCTCTACTAATCACAACTATTTCTTTAGATTTTATCATATGCCACACATGATCTAAGATTGCTAATATCACTTTCACTTTGCAGAAAAGTCAACAATTTGCAGTGCCCTTTTATTCTGAATTCATTTTTTTGGTTTGGTTTTGTTATTCCTCCCCCAAGGATATTTTTCCATTGATTTTTAAAGAGAGTGGAAGGGACGGGGAGAGACAGAGAGAGAGAAACATCAATGTGAGAGACACATCAATTGGTTGCCTCCCACACACAGTTCTGGGCAGAGATGTGGTACATGCCCTTGACCGGAATTGAACCCAGGTCCCTTCAGTCCATGGGCTGACGCTCTATCCACAGAGCCAAACAGGGTAGGGTACTCAGAATTCATTTTTAAGTCATTTTCTCTGATCTCAGAAAGCATATTGTCTTTTCCTTTTACAGGGCCCCTTTGCCCATGTCTCTTGATCTACCCTCTTATCACCTCCCAGACCATCTCATCATTTATATCTTCTTTATCTTCAATCTTTTGATATCCATAAACACACTAAAAGCTCTCACAATACCTGAATCTTCTTCAAGAATTTCCTCAAATGTCATCTTCTCAGTAAAATCCACCTTGACCACCACCCCTTTAAAATGTTGACCCCTCTCTGCTTTCTATTCCTATTACTTTTTTTCTCTTTAGCGTTAATCTTTGATATATATGGATAGATATATAATCATGTTTTTTTACTATTTCTCTACTTGACATATAGTAAGCACTCAATAAACATTTGTTGAATGAGTAACATTATTGCTTTTCATTTTTCCAATGTAATGTAAGCATAATATCTTATTAGATATCAAAGTTTGATTTAGCTTGAAACCCTCCCATTTATACATCACACAAGTATTTTTTACTTCCTGGCATGCATTTATTTCATTTAAATTATTGTTTCCATAGTGAAATCTAAAAGGTGGGTCATGGCTATGAAAAAATGTTCAGTAAACAGAATTGGCCCTAGCCGGTTTGTCTCAGTGGATAGAGCGTCGGCCTGCAGACTGAAGGGTCCTGGGTTCGACTCTGGTCAAGGACATGTACTTCAGTTGCAGGCTCTGCCCCGGCCCAGGCCCTGATCAGGGTGTGTGCAGGAGGCAACCAATCAATGTGTTTCTCTCACATCAATATTTCTCTCTTTTTTTCCTTCTCTCTCTAAAAATCAATGGAAAAATATCCTCAGGTGAGGATTAAAAAAACAAAACAAAAAGAAAATAGAATTGAATTCTGGATTTTTTCCTTCTGTCTCAATATTACCTTCTTCTAAGTGGTAATAGTTGTGGTACATAAGCCAAAATGAGTCTCTTTACACTTCTTGCTTATTATATAACTAGGGTAAGTTGTCTTTTCTGAAATTAATAGCTGAGAATTGTAAATTCATTGTTCATATATTCTTTCTTGAAAGAGTCAGTATATGCTTACAAGAAGCTTATCAATTTCTAAAGTTTTATGACTTATTTCTTAGCTTTCTTCTTCTTTGAGTTTCACTGAAGTACTAATGGAACAAATGGATCTAGTGTGCAGAAAAATAATAGGTCAGGTCAGCAAGCAGAGTCTACCTCATGCAGGGCCATTTTCATGGGTGAGCAACCTCTGTCATTGTGCAAGGTCCAACACTCAGAAGGACCCTGAACTTGGCTTGTTGTTCAGCTATTGTTGTCTTGATATTCTTGATTTTTTTAAAAATAAGAAGCTCCACATTTTCAATTTGCACAGGGCAGCACAAATTATGTGGTTAATCCTGATCTTAGAACTTGGTCATTTCTAAAGCAAAGATTCTTGGTGGAATGAAGAGATTCTGATGTCAATAAAAGGTTAAAGCTCCTCAGAAATTAAGTTTGTGTTTCAGGTTAGCCCAGGAGGCTCATAATCTCAGTCCCCGAGAAAGAGGACTTTGATCTAGGAACAGTTGTTCTAAACTGTCTGAGCTGGAGTTCCTGCTGCCCAGGCTCATATCTGCAGTGTATACCTTTAAAGGAGCCACACATCCAGCAACAACAATAGAAGCCAGGAAACAATGGAGTTATTCAATGTGCCGACTAAAATGGCTTTCACATTAGAATTCAACAAACTCTCATTGTTTTGAGTGGATATCTTGAAATTGAAAGCAAAAGACTGGAAAAAGTTATATCATACAAATACTAACAAAAAGGAAGCTTATGTATTTTAATAATATCAGGCTCTAATACTACTAGAGATATAGAAATATTTCATAATGATGAAAGGTCCCGTTCCAATTCACCACGGAGATATAAATTTCATCCTATGTACCAAGCGGTCCCTGGTTGATTTCCAGGCAGGGCACATGCCTAGGTTGCAGGGTCAGTCCCCAGTAGGGGACATGCAGAAGGCAGCCAATCAATGATTTTCTTTCATCAATGTTTCTAACTCCCCCTCCCTTCCTCTTTCTCTCTAAAGTCAAAACATATATTTAAAAAATAAATAAATAAAATGCAAAAATTGACATAAGTACAAGTAGAATTAGACAAAAGTATAACCATAGTGGGTGATAAGAAGACACCTCTTTCAATATTGATATAAACAGACTTAAAAAAATGAAAAAGGTAAAGATCTATTCTAAACAATGTGATTAGCCAGCTTGACTTAAAGTATATATGGTGAAAACTGTATTCACCCCTGCAGAAAACACACTCATTTCAAGCACACAAAGAACATTTTAAAAAATTGAAAAGGTGTCTAAAGCCCCAGAGGGGTAAGGCCACGGTGTCTGCTAACCCAGAAGTGAGTAGGGTGGCCACAGGGTTCCATACTCCCAAGATCAAGAGAAGCTCCTGAGGAATCTGCTCCCAGCCTGGAGAGGTTAGGTCACAGCCGCAAGATCTACTGGTCCTCAAAACCTAAAATAAGCAGATCCCTCTGCAGAACAGTGGATTCATTGGAAAAAGGAAACTCCAGGTAGTTTTCCCACCAGAAAAACAATCAAAGTGAATGTGTATTCTTTATGGCTAAAGCTAGGGACTCAAAATTATGAGGTGGGTGGGGTGCGGTGGGCAGGGACCATAATAAGGGACAGCAGGAGCTGTTCCTATAGTGTACAGAGAAAATGTCAACGAAAAGCCAAGATATTGGCTACCAATGGCTCAGAATTGCAAGCAGCCTGATAGGCTGACACGAAAGCCTGGAATATATCTCACTGCTTCTGTGGAGCAAAAAACTACAGACAAGCAAATAGGCTGATGGGAAAAACCCAGAATGGAATATGAAAATTATGGGAATAGGAAAGAAAGGACAAGGTTTATGTCAGTTCCCAACTCCTCTTCTCCCAAGGAAGACACCCCAAGCATTCTCAAATTTGCTGGATGCCAGAGCTTATAGTAGTTATTTCTATTTGGGTTTTTTTTTATATGTTTATTTTCTAATGTATTTGTTTTTTGGTCTGTATGAGCTTACAGTTCTCCCGTCAGTCTCCATGATTGATATGGATGTTCCAGGAGCAGGGCATGCTGATTGCATTTATTCATTGTACCCTCGTGGGTGACATCTATAACCATTATCCAGATTGGTGGTCAAGAACAACCTGTTTTTCCCAAGACTGTACGTTGAAACAATGTGTTATACCAAGAAGAAGAAAAACACTTGGTTTTCTCATACAAGATTTAATATATCGATTCTTGTCCACTGCTGTTTCCTTGTTCAACAGTCCTGACATTGGTAGAAGTCAGCAGTGTTTGGTATACTTACTATGGACAACTGAGGCTTAAACAGGAGAGTAACCGTCATTAGTCTCATACTGCAGTGGTTCCTAAATTTTGCTGTATATTAGAATCACCTGGAGGGATTTTTTTAAACTTCCAATACCAAATGAATTTTCTTATATATATTATCTGAGCCTTTACCTTTTTTCTTCCTGCACCAGCTTTTGTTAACAGTAAAATTTCTTTAACAGCAGAACTTATGACATTTACGTTTTAACCACAAACCTGATTTAATTTTGTTCTATTCTCCAGGTTAAAAGAATTTAATATTGCATACTTTGTCCTTTTGCTATAGTTTCCTCATTTATCTCTCAGTTGACTGAAAGTGAAGAACTCATGGGAATTATATTCCCTGAATTCTTCCATATTCAGAATTGTACTTATATTGCTCTTATAACTGAGAATCAATTTACTGAGTATGAAATTCTTGAGTCATACATTCTATCCTTGAGGACTTAGAGTTTTTTGAGGACATTATTCTACTGACTTCTAATCAGGGCTATGAAGAAATATGAAACACAAACTTTGACAATCTTTTGCCTGGCAAACTAGAGTTTTCTTTATCTTTGATGCTCAATAAGCTTCTTGCTAGGATATGTTTCATTTTGGTTAGTTCATAGTAGAGTCAAGTTACTTTTTATATGGAGAAAAGGTTTTCTTGATTTGTGTCTTTAAATACATAAGTTGATCCTTTCTGGGGGAAGGGTTCATATCTTTGAGGACACTATTTATTTATATTTTGGATCTACTTTCTCATCTTCCTTAATGTGATTAAGAGTTATCTGTAGATAACCTAAAACAAACATCATTTTAAAAAATTTATTGATTTTAGAGAGATGAATGGAGAGAGAGAAACCTTGTTGTTCCACATATTTATGCATATGTTGGTTGATTCGTGTATGTATGTGCCCTGACCAGGGATCCAACCCACAGCCGTGGCATATCGGGATGATGCTGTAATCAGCTGAGCTACCGGGACAGAGCCAGCAGAAATCATTTTAAGGGGGAAAATATTAGAAGCATTCCCATTAAAAACAAGAATGAGACAAAGATTCCTCTATTATCTTTTCTATTAAATCTTACATTAGAGGTCCTAACCAGTGTATAGGCATAAGGTTTGGTGAGAAATAAATAAAATGGTCATTATTTGTGGTAGATATTGTTTACAAAGAAAACCCAAAATAATCTACCAAGTAACAAAATATCCAATGTAAGACAAAGTCAGTTTTATTCCTATACTAACACTAAACAGCTAGAAAACATAATTAAACAGAAGAAACTATTTACAGTAAATTAGAGACGATCAAGCCTCTAGAAATAATCTAACAGAAGATATTCAAGACTTCTTTAAAAGAAAGTTTAAAACTTTGTTAAAAATATGAATTATAACAAATATACCACACTAATGTGAGGTGTTAATAATAGGGGAACTTTGGGGCGAGGGATAAGGGCTATATGGTAATTCTCTGTATCTCCCACCCAACTTTTTGTGAACCTAAAACTACTTAAAAGAGTCCATTAATTTAAAAAATGTATTTTAAAAATGCATATAGATGTAATAAAACTATGTAAAAATAAGTGAAGATACAGGGGTGGGTGAAAGTAGGTTTATAGTTGTGAATATGTGAAACACAGAGTTTGTTCTTGTATTATTATTTATTAATTATTGTATTATATTCCATATGAACAGGTAATAACACTATAGCTATTTATCAGAATTCTTAATACATGACTTATTTTAATATTTTGTATATCTGTATTATTGATTCACAATTTATCAGTTAATGGAATACAAAATTAGAATGAAATTATTTCTTGGTGGGCAAAAGAATATGTTGGGAAGGTCTTGCTGGAGCAAGAAACTGTAATTAGCCCCCTTACTCCTTTTCACCTTTCTAAACCAATATGTCACTGTAGAGCTCATTCCTTATACCAGTGGTCGGCAAACTGCGGCCCATTGAGTGTGGCTCTTCCACAAAATGCCACGTGCGGGGGCGCACGTACAGTGCTATTGAAACTTCGTGGCCACACTCAAGGGGCCAAAGAGCCGCATGTGGCTCTCGAGCCACAGTTTGCCGACCACTGCCTTATACTAAAGGTAATTATTTAAAAAACACACACAACAAAACAAACGTTCAACTTTTCCGCATTTAAGAAATTCCCATTAACTTGTCAAATGATCAAAATGTTAATGTCCCCCTCCCCCAAATAAGTTAATTTTCTTTCTCTCTTAAGACATATGCCTCTTCTAAGAATTTCTCATAATTTTTCTCTTTAGATTTAACCTAGAGTAGAATATGCATTTCTATGTCTGAGAACAAGAGAAAAGGGGTGGGGGGTGGGGGGGGAATGTCTAGGAAACAATAAATGAATAGCAGAATAAGTCATGGAATTGACATTGCCCAAGATGGGAGAGAAACATTGACCAGCTGCCTCCTACTGGGGATGTGCCCACAACCAAGGTACATGCCCTTGACTGGAATCGAACCTGGGATCCTCCAGTCCGCAGGCCAATGCTCTATCCACCAAACCAAACCGGTTAGCCCATTGAATCTTTTGTGTGTGCCATTATTGTTTATAAAAAGATAATCCTAGTTAATAAAAAACTGCTCAGATCAATGAAAAATTAACTAGGAAGAAATTAACCTCTACAATACTGATGATTTCTTAAAAGTAAAGAGATGAACATGAAATAATCATGTAGGTAGTATATTCCATTTTACTTTTTCACATACTGCCCTTTATGAATGAATGTCACCTGGAACTTCTCAAGGAAGTAATCAAAGCAAGAATATTTTTAAGTTCAAAGGTTATATATGATGCATTAATGATATGTCCATATAAGCTTTATTATTAAATCAACATCATTAGTACATTTTGTCTTTCTGCCTACTTATTGTCATCTTCTAAATAAAGCCACACTCCTTAGCATGACCCAGTCTCTTTCTGCAGGTCCAGCATCATTTCCTCTCCATGCTCACGTGTACCCTTCTCGGACCCTTTCACTCATCCTCCAGTTCCCCAAGGGCATCACACTCTCATCTCTCCCTGATTTCTTACATGTTCTTCTTTAATGCCAAAGAATCTCATCCTTCCTTTTATTTTTGGACAATTCCTCTCAAGCACCTGCTCTTTTAGGAATCCTTTCTGGATCCCCACAGGCTGAGTTAAATACCCTGCCCTAGAACTATCTCTATGATAATACTCAGCAAACTGTGCCCAACTTCCTCTTCACACTAGAGTAATGCTGGGGCCGGAAGCTGTGGTGGCAGCATCTTGATTCAGCAGCTTCCTGACTAGCCCTAGAGCTAGAGCAGGGGCTGGTGGCTGCATGGTAGAGGCCAGAGAATGAAACATGCATCTCAAGGCCAGGCTGGCCTGAGAACAAGGTAAGACCAAGATTTGTATTCTAAATGGGGGTCAGAAACAGAGAAGAAGCAAGACGTTATGGGTACAAGAGGGAGAACCCGGGAAGACTTCAGAGGCAGAGGGATGTCAGAGGTGCAAAGAGCTGCTGAAATCCTACAGCCTTGTCTTGCTGGTTTACTTGTCTTTTACCATTCTCCATCCCCATCCCAACAGCTTAGGTGCCTAGGTTGTAAATCCCCCCTGCCTGCGTTGGGGTCTGCCACTCAGTAGGTAAGCAGCATATATCTGTTGAGTTGAATTGAGCCCTATGAACCATGTGTTATACATTTAAAGACCATTCTTTAGAACCTCTCACAAAGGACACTTTTCTAGGAAACCTTCCCTCATCCCCACTGAAAGGATTCTGTTCTTACAGATAGTTGTTGTATACATTTTGGCATCTCTTTCACTATTCCACCTTGTGTTAGACATTTTTGGATGTGTCCTATTTTTTCTACCTGAGCGTATTCACCCTCGGGCCAAGATCACTGCCTGAGCCATCTTTGAAGATCCCAATATCACAGATTTTGTGTGAGTCTTTATGTGGCTGCTGTACATTGCTCCTATTTCCCACAAGTCCTGGTTTGCTTTAGTCCTAATTCTCACATAATGGAGATGTTGTCTTAGAAAGGAAAAACAAGCTTATGTAGAGTCCAAAAATCTAGTGCAATGTCTTCAAAGGAAAAGCAAAGGAAATAAATATATAATCCTCTACTAAAGTTACTTTAAAAACTAATGTGTATTCTTTTGTGCAAGATAGGTTTTTGTTTAACCTAGCTATCATGGTTCCTAGTATTACTTTACTTTGGCTGTGTAGCTCTGATTTGTGGTATGTTGTGGAATTTGAAATTGGAAACCCATGTACCACTTATACCCTGATCCCCTGACTGAAGTGTGACTCACCATAACTAAATGATGGTAAACAAAACAAAACAAAAGAAAACCATTTGGGTTTGGTATGTGCCAGAGAGTGGTGTGTTTGAATGTGTGTTCTCATATATCCATAATTATCTATTTATCACCTAATTGTATTTGTTTTATAATTAACAAAGAGTAAAGGAGAATGTATTGAAATATTTATTTAGATGTACTAGACATGGCTGTCCAATGCCATAGCCACTAACTACTAGTTGCTCTTGAGCTCTTGAAACATGACTATATTGAATTGAGATGTGCTATAAGTATAAAAAAAACAATTTTGAAGGCTTAGTTATAAAAAGCAAAATATATCAATATTATTTGATGTTGATTGCATGTTGAGATGACAATATTTTGATATATTGGGTCATGTAAAATATATTATTACAATTTGTTTCATGTGTTTATTTTTACTTTTTTTTATATGGCTCCTAGAAGATTTTTAATTACATTGTGGCATGCATTATATTGCTATAGGATAGCTCTGGTCCAGTATATGCTATAATTTAGTTACTTTTGCTTTAAAAACATTGCAAGGGAGCTGTGAAAACAATTCTGCGCTATTTTAAAATAAGTAGTCTGGGGCGCAAAGGAGGTTAAGAAATTTCCCACAGCCCTATCCAGTTTGGTTCAGTGGACAGAGCATCGGCCGAGGACTGAACAGTTGTGGGTTTGATTTCCGTCAAGGGCGCATACCTCAGTTACAGGCTCAATCCCTTGCCCTGGTTGGGGCATGTGCAGGAGGCAACCAATTGATGTGTCTCTATCACATTGATGTTTCTATCTCTCTGTCTCTCCCTCTTTCTTCCACTCTCTCTCAAAAAAAAAAAAAAATCAATGGCAAAATATCCTTGAGTGAGGATTAACAAACAAATAAAAAGAAATTTCCTACAAGCCCATGGTCAGACAGCCAGCAATCTGCAAAGCATACTACTCATATCCACCTGATCCTAGAGATCGTCCTCTTCTCACTAGAGAACACTGCCTTTCCTTTTCAGAGACTGGCACCATATGCTACCAGAAATTCTCCCACCCACAATTGTGAGGTCTCACCCATCTGTTACTTCAAACTAATGTCTTATTTCCTTTTAAAAAAAAAATTTTATTGATTTTTCACAGAGAGGAAGGGAGAGGGATAGAGAGTTAGAAAGATTGATGAGAGAGAAACATCGATCAGCTGCCTCCTGCACACCCCCCACTGGGATGTGCCTGCAACCAAGGTACATGCCCTTGACCGGAATCGAACCTGGGACCCTTCAGTCCTCAGGCCGACGCTCTATCCACTGAGCCAAACCGGTTAGGGCTTTTTTCCTTTTTTATGCAAAAGAAAATATAAGTCCCTCACATATCAGAAATTCCAGTCTTTTCTCATGGTTCCCCTCCCCACATAATCACACACGACCCAGGCCTTTTTACTAATGCTTGAGAATTGATCCATTTGTCTCTGTGGATTGAGAAGAGTGGATACTCAGCTACACTCGAGGCTGTAGGGCCAACTCACAGCCTATCTAGAGAAGGGTTAATTCAGTGACAGTGTTTGTGTAAGTTTCCTATTGCCGTGCAACAAATGACGATTAGTGGCTTAAAACAACACCCATTTATTAGCTTATATTATCTGTAGGTCAGAAGTCCAGCATGGTGTTGCTGAATTCAATGCTCACAGTATCACATGGCTGACATCTAGGTGCCTGGAAGTCTGAGTTCTCATCTGGAAACTGGGAGAAAAATCTGCTTCCAAGTGCAGTTTTGTTGTTGGCAGAATTCAGTTCCTTGTGGGTACAGGACTTAGGCCCCTGTTTCCTTGCTGGCTGTCTGCCAGGGGCCACTCTCTGCTTTCAGAGGCCAGCTGTGGTCCTAGTCATGTGCCCCATGCCCCATCTACAAGCCAGCAATGGCACATCAAATCCTTTTCATGCTTTGAATTTCTCTGACTTCTACTTCTGCCAACAGCCTGCAGCACAGTAGACTATCAATAGGTTGTCTCCACAGCAATAGAAAACTGTCCTTTTAAGGGCCCATGTAATGAGATCAGACCCACCCCCAGATAACTTATTTTAAGGTCAACTATGACATAGAAGGTAACATAACCATGGGGATGATATGTCATCCTTTTCGCAGGTTCCAGGAGTAAGGGCATGGGATATTGGAGGGAGTGGGTAGTGCATTTCAGCAATCTGCCCACTACAGTCCTAGGGATAATATAGGGCATGTACCACCACAGTGGCAGTGATAGGGGCAAAGTATCAGAACCCTCCGGCTGCTTAGCATAGCTAGTTGTGGGGACAAAAGCACCAGCTGAGTCACCATCAGGCACTAAAACACCAACGAAGGGGAGGAGTGGAAGATGGGAAGAACCCTGGTTTGCCATCTTCCCTCTCTTCCAACTTTCCCTCCACATTTTACTCATCATATGCGTTCTCTGTGAAAACAACACGTAGATCTCTATACCAGGAGGAAGTGTAAAATTTCTGTCCTGCCTATTTATATATATTTTAATTTCAGAGAGGAAGGGGGAGAGAGATAGAAATATCAATGAGAGAGAATAATTAATTGGCTGCCTCCTGCACACCCCACACGGGAGATGGAGCTGGCAAACCGAGCATATGCCCTGACTGGGAATCGAACTGTGACCTCCTGGTTCATAGGTCGATGCTCAGCCACTGAGCCATGCCGAGTGGACTGTCCTGCCTGTTTTCAGGGCTCAATGTCCGGGCACCTGGAGGTACGTTGGAGCCTCCATGTTTTCTCTTGCTGGAGCCCTTATAAATCATGGAGATGGAAGTCCTGCTAAATGGCTTCTTAACAGGGCACTCGGGCCTTTTCTGCTGGTTCCTCTCTAGGCCAAGGAGCTTCCTCAAGATGCAGGGTGGAGCACCTTCCCCTTGCCTGCAGCCCAGTGCCGACTCCACTCCTCCTGTTTACCCGCCTTTTGGACTCGTTTCTTTCCCTTCTCTAAGCCATCGGCCAGTACTCAGCTCAACATCCACTGTGGCCCTTGCTCTCCCTGGGAACTCACCTTTAATGTGCCAGTTACAGAAGCTTTGCTCGCCAAGCTTTGTGTTCCCTAGGGGGCCACATCCCTTCTCTCTTTATTGCCACTATTGTTTACTTGAGAGGTTTGTTTTAGCTGACTCATATTTTTAACTTTAACTATGAGTTACCTGCCACATAACTGTTTAGAAAAATGAAATTCTTAATCACTGGTGGTCCGTAACCTGACATAGCAGAATGATCCTCAGGCTCCTGGTTGTCCCAGAGGCATTTTTTATTACAAATCCTAACTCATTTTCTGCTTTGTTTTGATGTGTGTTTTTTAGCTGAGGGGCTACAATGCAATTGTATCACAGGCAATGTGTTGAAGCTAGGCAAGCTGCATGTACCCCAAACTACCTCTCCCCATCCTTACCCCACCTCAGCTCCTCTTCAGTGTAGCATTACCTATTACCTGAAATCATCTCTCTCACCACAAGAGGTGTGCAAATCCATAGTTTAGGAAACACTGATCTGACTCCCTTCTTCCCGGAGACCCACTTCCAATTCCTCTCCAAGACACTTCTCTGACCAGTACAGACCCCCTCAACTGCATTCGCAAGACTACTGTGTCTAATTATTCAAGTGTTGCTGTGTGACAGTTCATTAAGGACAAAGGCCATGCTTTTATGTGAAGTTTTCCCACAGCACTTGGTATGCTACCTGGCAAACAGCGGACATTCAATGAATATTTGTGGTTTGATGAGCAGCAAGGGTCAGCTCTGGGTAAAAGTATCAAGTTTGACTTAGGTTCCCTCTCCTACCTTTGGCTGCTTCAGTCACAGAAAGGGCCATGGACTACAGTTCTCTGAGTTGGTCAACCACTTGTCCAAATCATACTTTAAGTGCTACGTGTCTCATTATCTGGTTGAATAATTAGCTAAGATACTTGGTGTTTGCCATTGGATTTTACGGTGCTTCACTGTGTCTTATAAATTTTTTTTGTATATTCTGTCACACTGAAAACAGACCATGTATACATAATAGATGTTCAATAGATATTTGCTGTATAAATAAATGAATACATGCTGTATTATTTGTGTCTTGAAAAATATGAAATCCCTAAACTATTTATATAACATTGATCAAGGAGTTTTACTTAGTTTGTTAAGTATAGAAAAGCTTTGGTTTTCATTCAGAGTAATAAAAATTAAATAGTCTGCCTTTCTTCTTTCTTTTGGTCTGCTTGGCCAATTTATTTATTTATTTGTATTTTAAAATATTATTCTTAATTTTTCAATTACAGTTGACATGCGATATTATATTAGTTTCAGATGTATAGCATAGTGATTGGACATTTATATAACTTGCTAAATGATCACCCAGATAAGTCTAGTACCCTTCTGACACCATACATAGCTATTTCAATAATATTAACTACATTCACTATGCTGTACTTTCCATCCCGGTGACTATTTTTATAACTGGAAATTTGCACATATTAATTCCTTCCCTTTTTTACCCATCCCTCAACCCCCTCTAATCTGGCAACCATCAGTTTGTTCTCTGTGTCTATGAGTTTGTTTTGTTTATTAATTTGGATTTAAGATCCCCCACCTATTCCTCTTTCTGACTTATTTCACTTAGCATAATACCTTTATGTTATCATGTTGTCCAGATGACAAGATTTCACTCTTCTTACAGCTGAATAATATTTCATTGTACCATACCTTCCTTATCCAATCATCTATTGATGGACACTTAGGTTGCTTCAATATCTTGGCTATTAGAAATAATGCTGCAATGAATATAGGGATGCACATGTGTTTTCAAATTAGTGTTTTGGATTTCGTCAGATAAATACCCAGAAGTAGAATTTTGGGTCCTAGTGATCTTTTGGTCTATTTTGAATAATTGTGTTTTAAAGTCTGTTTTGTCTAGTATAAGTATTACTACCTCAGCTTTTTGCTTTTTTTCCATTTCCATTTGCATGAAGTATCTTTTTCCATACTTTTACTTTCAGTCTGTGTGAGTCTTTCAGTCTTTTGTAAGCAGCATATGCATGGGTCTTGTCCATTTCTTATCCACTCAGTCAGTCTCTGTCTTTTGATTGGAGCATTTAATCTGTTTAAATGTAAAGTAATTATTTTAAGGTATATAATTATTGTCATTTTATTATTCATATTTTAGGTCTCTTCTTCCTCTTTCTTCTTCTTGTCCCTTTAACATTGCTGGTAATACTGGTTTGCTGGTGATGAACTCCTTTAGCTTTTTCCTGTCCTGGAAGCTCTTTATCTGTCCTTTGATTCTAAATGATAGTCTTGCTGGATAGAGTAATCTTGGTTGTAGGTCCTTGTTTTTAATCACTTTTAATATTTCATACCAATTCCTTCTGGCCTGCAAAATTTCTGTTGAGAAATTAGCAGACAGCCTTATGGAAACTCCATTGTAGGTAACTAACTACGTTTCTCTTGCTTCTTTTAAGATATTCTTTGTCTTTAACATTTGGCATTTTACTTATGATGTGTCTTGGTGTGGGCCTCTTTGGGTTCATCTTGTTTGGGACTCTGCACTTCCTGGACTTGTAGGTCTATTTCCATCATTATTTCTTCAAATAGTTTCTCAATTCCTTGCTCTCTCTCTTCTACTTCTGGTACCCCTCTGATGCAAATGTTGGTGCTCTTGATATTATCCCAGAGGTTCTTTAACCCTATTCTCATTTTTTAAAATTATTTTTTTCTTTTTGCTGTTCTGACTGGTTGTTTCTGCTACTTTGTCTTCCAAATTATCCATTCTGTCCTCTGCTTCATATAATCTACTATTGATTCCCTCTAAGGTATTCTTTATTTAAATTATTGTATTTTCATTTTTGACCATCCTTTTTATGTTTTCTATCTCTATTTTTGTGCTTCCTATTTATTTGTTAAAGTTCTCACTAAGTTCATCTACTCTTCCACTAAGTTCATTGAGCATCCTTAAAATCAGTGTTTTGAACTCTGCATTGGTAGATTGCTTATCTCCGTTTTGTTTAGTTCTTTTTCTGGAGTTTTATTATGTTCTTTCATTTGTTACATGTTTGTCTCTTCATTTTGGCTGCCCCCACTGTGTTTGTTTCTGTGTATTAGGTAGAGCTGCTATGTCTCCCGGTCTTGGTAGAGTGGCACTTGGCAAATTTAAATGTTCCTTTCAAGGAGCAATTTAAGTCTCAATAGCATTACACAGAACTGATAGTTCTTTCTCTGTACCTCAAGCAATGTACACATACTTCTATTTAGAGGTAACCACATAATTTGTCATCTAAACCTGGACACATTGAGAATAAAAGGGGGCACAAATTACCATTAAGCCAGGACAAGAGGCGTCCCTGACAAACCAGGAAGTATGGTCATACTACTTTAAAAATAATTATTTACTAACTATATGTCTCTTGTCATTCAACTGTAAAGCTATCCTTGGTCTGGGCCTATTTCTCTTAGCTTCCTTTGCTGCCTAGAATTGTGCCTGGCACATAGTGGCAGTAGAAAAAATGTTAGTGCCACTTAAAAAATATTCAGTTAATTGCATATTATACTATCTTGGTGTAGAACTCAAACCATCCCATTTGTGGCCTATTATGAGCTATTTTCTCAGTATTGCAAATATAGGGCAATGAGCTTAATTACATGCTTGTGAAATGATAATACTAGTATTTACCAGCACTTAACATGTGCCAGCCCCAGGACTAAGAACTTTGCTCGAGTTGTTTCACTGATTTCTTCCAACAATTCTTGGAAGTAAGTATTATTATGGACTCATTAAATGAGAAGAAAAGATAGGTTTAGAAACATTAAGAACCTTTCTCAGGGTCACCCAGCTAATTATCCAGTAGCGTTTGAACTCCAGCCTCTGATTCCATTTACCATCTCTCCTGTATGTAAAAAGTAGCTGGTATCAAATTTTAGAAAGATGTTTTTTAAAATATATTTTTATTGATTTCAGAGAGGAAGGGAGAGGGAGAGAGAGATGGAAACATCAGTGATAAGAGAGGGTCATTGATTGGCTGCCTCCTGCATGTCCCTACTGGGGATCGAGCTGCAACCCAGGTATGTGCCCTTGACCGGAATTGAACCTGGGACCCTTCAGTCCACAGGCTGGCGCTCTATCCACTGAGCCAAACCAGCTAGGGCTAGAAAGATGTTTTAATAAAATATTAATAGCATACAGTTAAGAAAAAATACATTTGTTTAAAAGTTTTGAAGGAAAATTTAAGTAAAAGATGAGAAAATCAGGCCAGGGTGGCAACTACATGAACTCATGAGTAGTGATAGCAGTTGGTTAGATCAACACATTGCTTGCTGTTGTCCTCAATGTTAATGTTCCCATTATTTGTTACAATACAGATGTATCATATTATCTTTGTTGAGGTCATTTTCTTGTTTATGAACTAGTAAGTGTGCAAAACAGTTTCTTTTGTACTATAACAGTTGCCATGTACTTTTTTTTATTTTTATTTTTTAATTCATTTTGTTTTGTTTTGTAAATATATTTTTATTGATTTTTTTTTACAGAGAGAAGGGAGAGGGATAGAGATTTAGAAACACTGATCAGCTGCCTCCTGCACACCCCCTACTGAGGATGTGCCTGCAACAAAGGTACATGCCCTTGACTGGAATCGAACCTGGGACCCGTCAGTCCGCAGGCTGATGCTCTATCCGCTGAGCCAAACCAGTTAGGGCTGCCATGTACTTTTAGTAGCATTTTCAATGTATACTTTGTGAATAGTGTCTGTTTTCTACCTGTCCTTTTGTAATAAGATTTTATTTGGTAACAATTTTAAGGTCAGCTCAGATACATAATTTTGACTCTGAAAAATTATTATATTATTATAATTCATATTTTGACATTGATGAAACACATTGTCAATTTTTTTTAAAACAAAAGTAGTCTATTTAATTTTATAAAAAATAATCCAAATTGTAAGGGATAATCTGTAGCCTTAAATTGTTTTAAATCATAAAGGATAAATTAAATATGTAAAGAGACTAGGCTATAAATATAATACTGAGCAAATAATTATAATACAGACTTTTATATAAAAAGTATCCTTCCATTAAATGAAATTATCTTCTGAATTGATTTTTCTTATTTTCTACTGACAGGAGGGGTGTATGAATAGCAACTGAAATGAGATATTATCAAGGTATTCAATCACATATGATATGTTATACACAAAATATTAAAAATATGAAAATAAATGTTTACTTAATGAATATTAACTTTTATGAATAAGTGATAGGAACTTAAAGCATTCACACATGATGACTACATTTGTAATTCAAAGGAAGGATTACAAATACATATATCACATTCAGAATTTTCTGTTTTGTATGTCCTAGGAAATTTCTAGAATTAATATACCTTTGAGTTTGACACCAAGTTTCCTCTAGTTTGTCACATTATTCCCACTCAGTGAAATAGAATACTAGGATATCATTGGTTAGAAAAATTTCATTAAATGTCAAGTTATCACTGTACCCAGGACAACTAGGAAATCAAATGCTTATGTTATGATATAGATAAGGCTCTTATGGTAAACATAGAGATTGGAACCAAGAGGCAGTTTAAAATTAAAAATTGTTTTTTGTTTGTTTGTTTTGAACTTTTTATTATCTCCAGGGACTTAAGATTTTTTCCATTTACTGTAGCCACTTGGGATACATTAGTTGAACAAAACACAAAAAAATCCATTTTCTATTTGGGAAGACAGACACTAAAAGGTAAAATAAATAAAGAAAAGATTGTTACAAGGTTCTAAGAGTCATGGAAAGAAAAGAAAAAGCAAGGATTAAGAGTTGGGGTTTGCACACTTGCAATTTTACTTATTTACTTATTTATCACCATATTTTATTGATTTTTTACAGAGAGAAAGGGAGAGGGATAGAGTTAGAAACATCGATGAGAGAGAAACATTGATCAGCTGCCTCCTGCACACCCCTCACTGGGGATGTGTCCGCAACCAAGGTACCTGCCCTTGACCAGAATCGAACCTGGGACCCTTTCAGTCCGCAGGCCAATGCTCTATCCACTGAGCCAAACCGGGTTAGGGCTGGACACTTGTAATTTTAGATAGCATGGTCAGGCTAAGCATTATTATTAAGGTGAGATATGTGCCAGGAGGTAAAAGAAGGGAAGGCGGACATTGGGGAAGAATGTTCCCGGCAGAGGGAATGGCTCTGGCAGAGGCCCGAAGTGTTAGTCTGTCTGGAATATCGCACCGACAATGAGCTGTTGGAGCTGGAGTCAGAGACGTACAGGGGAAGGCAAACCCAAGGGCTTTGCAGGACCCTGTCAAGACCCTGCCTTTAGCAAGGGATGAATCGGGAGCCATTGGGGGATTTTGACGGCATGAGAAGGGAGCTGACTTCTTGTAGGAGGATATGCTCGTTGTTTCGACAATAGGCTGAGTTCATGGTCGGCAGGGAGACCACAGGCTAGTGAAGGCCAGCGAAGATGGAGGTCATGCGGGTAACAAGTGGTCTGACTCTGATCTATTTCGGAGTTGCCGCCACCAACAGGCTTGCCTAACAGCCTGGAGGTGCAGATGAGAGGATGAGAGGAGCCAGGAGGACTGCAGTTTTTGGCCTGAGCAGCTAACTGGAAGGACTGGCAGGGTCCTGAGGAGCTTTCTGTGCAGGGAGGACCCTGAGCTTAGGGGAAGAGGACACCAGCGTGCGCCCACACAGGCGGTGGAGATGGGGAAGGTGCACACGACGGCCAGGTGCATGCCAAGGATCGTAGGCTTGAAGCTTGTAGGCATTTTAGCAACGTGTTGGCTGCTAGAGGGGGCACGCGTGTGTTTCTGACTTCGGGGATGTGTAAAAGGTACAACTGAAGGCGTCTCCGCGATCCAGTGGACAACCAATTTCATACATTTCAAATGCCAGGTGGATGGTCTCGGCCCTAAGCCAGTTATGGACGATTCTACGACTCTGATATTCGCTTTTTAACAAAAAAGGGGGGAAGAGGAAGGCAGTGGTGCGATGATATCAGAGCATCTCTCAACTGCCACCAACTGAGAGACAACTAGTCCCAAGACTCACTGGTCACCAGCCTCGCTCGGCGGGGGAAGTCCACGGCTCCTTCTAGCATGCGCAGGCACCTCCCCTCCGCGCG
>NW_005871049.1:19035-59476 GCF_000147115.1 Myotis lucifugus | reverse complement strand
TGAGCTGGCTTCTTGCTTGCAGGAAACAGCGTTGGCTTTCCTCTTTAGCTGCAATTATTTTAAAGGATAAGCTTTTGTAGGGGGATTTGGTGATGGCCAGTGTACAGCATTTACGCATTTTGTTTAAAGGGCCTAGTATATAGTAGATGCTCAGTAAAATATGTAAATGAATGAATGAATCTTGAAACATCAGACAAAGCTGATCTCACATCTAGTAAAATTTAGGCACATGACCCCTTGACTAAGGAAAAAACCACTCGCAAACAACATGTAGTTTGTTTTTATATGCTTGTTTTTTTGTTTTTAACCCAACATATACATACTGTTGAGTGAGCGATCAGTTATTATTACCAATATTGCAGGCGTGGAAGATGTTTGAAATGTAGAATTTTTCATCTTGAGGAAAGTTGGTAGACATTTTCTGTTTCTTAAAAAAACAAACCTTTCTTTTAAAGAATGTAGGTGCTGGGATTTTTTTGTTATTCTTTTGAGACGCAGCTTTCAATTTCATTATGAATAAAGAAGTTCATGTGCTTTTAAAGGACCTTGGTATGATCTCGAGTTGCTTTTTGAGCAAGGGAGAACTCTAAACTTAAGGGACGAAAAAAAATACCAATGTTGCACTAATAAAATTAAATCTGTTTACTCAACAGATACTCATTAAGCGCATATTATGTACTGACACCTGTGTTGGATGCTGGGTTTCTAGGGGCAAACAAAACTCACAATTATTCGTTTTTAAAACTTGAGTGTGAAGTTCTTTCCTCATTATCGATGCTGCAGGTGGGGACTGTCTTACCCCTAGTTCCTACTTAAAAGTTGGGAAAGATGACAGGTGAAGCTCCATGGAAGTGTAGATCCGTAACAGTCTGTTGGAAGGTAACTTTATAGGGCTAAGATTATTTGGTTAATTTTCATGTTATCGGTTTAATAATGTAAATCTCTCTACAATTTAAAATGAAGGGTGGAAGAGTTTTAGCAAACTAGTATTTTTATTCTGTCTCCCATATTAGATGATTTTGGTACGGTGTATGTATTGAAAGAGTAATGCACTTCTGGTTCTGTTTTCTGTAAATAATCTTTGCTATGGAACATTTTCTATTTTTAAAAATCTCCAAGGAGAAACAGTGGATTCCTTTTCTATAAGAAATGTGTTTTTGTTTTGTCTTTTTTTTATTGATTTCAGAGAGGAAGGGAGAGGGAGTGAGAGATAGAAACATCAATGATGAGAGAGAATCATTGATCGGATGCCTCCTGCACCCCCCACACGGGGGATGAAGCCTGCAACCCTGGCATATGCCCTGACTGGGAATTGAACAGTGACCTCCTGGTTCATAGGTTAATGCTCAACCACTGAGCCACACGGACTAGGCAGAAATGTTTTTAAATAAACAATTTAAAATAAAGCACCTTTTCCGAAATTTTATTTTGACCTTTTATTCACTATGTACAAATAATATAGGATTGACTTGATAATGCTGAAAAGGGAAGAACTTAATAATTTGTGGTTCCATATTTGGACTTTTCTCTCTAGTACTACAAATGAGATAAAAAGAATGGGATTGTAGTATTTATTAATTCTGAACATATATGATTAAAAAACTATTTTATTTGGCCTCTTCATAAGTCAAATTAATGTGCTCTAAAGTGATCATGATAAAATAATGTAGCTTAATAATTTCTTACAGATAGCTTTTGAATTTAGAGTGAACCCTTTTGACTTAACAATGTTTATAAGGTAATGTGTACATGCAAATATAACGGTCAGATCTTTAGATTTACTGGCTGTTAGCTTTGTATGGTTGTTTCTAGGAATAATAGCAGAGGAAGTAATCCCTCAAATTTTAGTAATAGTTTTTCTTAAAATGTACATTTTTTAATAGAGTTATTTGACAGTATACTCCTGATAATCTGGTGTTGAGAAATCTATCATTTTCTGATGAGAAATCTAACAGTAAATGAGAAGAGTGATGGTGAAGAACAATGTAAGCAAGCTGTGATATGTTGAATAAAAAATGCTTGGCATGTTTTATTTGGATAAGAACTTGATCAGAATTCTTGACAACAGCATTGGCACATGTTAGAATATCTTTTCCAAGAAATTAGAACCCATAGTGACTAATTTTTTGTACCTTAAAAAGTACCAAAAGTGTTTTTTAAAGTATTCTACCTTGGAGTATTTCATAATGTTCTGAGGCTAAATAAATTCCAGGATCCTCCTATTTTATAATTGTTTGAATATCTGAAATGTTGGTTCTTTCTTCATCAGGGTATGTGTGAGTATTTGGGGGAGAGGTTTTTGGTTTTTTGTGTGTGTTTTGTTTGGTTTGCTAAGACCCTTTAGAATAACTTAAAAAGTATTTAATTAGTATTTATTTATTTATTTATTTATTTATTTATTTATTTATTTAAGGTATAATTAATAAAGTGATTATGAATGATGCTGATACCGTACGTTGCAGCTAGATTGTGAGAGAACATCAATTAACATTGGTATAAAACAGTTCCAAAGTGCTTTATAACTGGTTTCTCACATTTATTCTACAGGATAGGTTGCTATTGTGTTTTTAGGTCCCACTTGTCTTTTTATCTTGTGTGTGTGTGTGTGTGTGTGTGTGTGTTTTATCATGAAAGTCTTTAGGTTTCTCATTTGCTTTAGAATGAGTCTGAGATACTTTGTTAAGGCTTTATAAGATTTTTCTCACAAATGCAAATGCATATTGATTTTGATCTGTTACAGTGTTCTTAATCTCAGTTCTCATGAAAGAAATATCTCAATATTATATTGAATGTTAAATGTCAGATCTATCTCAGAGTGGGACAGTATGGGTTTCCTCTGCATTCTTGAGAGTAACTGAGTGAAACATGCTTATCCTTAATACTTACTAGTGAGGTGAGAGCATTTATTCTGATTTGTTTTTTTTATACTACCTGAGAAAACTTGGAATTTAGCTTACTAATAATTAACTTTATCCTGCTTCCTCAGTTCAAAGCTTAAGTATACCTGAACCTTTCGGTAATACTAGCAAATAATGAACAGAGCAGGGTTTAGCTGAAACTGCTCTGGGGCCCTATCCAAAGGGAATTTCTGAACTGAAAGCCAAAGATGTGGTAATAAATTGTCTTTATCCTGACACTTTAAAATACTTGTAAGTGTATTTTAGTCAGAATGGGTTATGGTAAAAAAACCTCCCTCTTTTTCCTAGAAAGCATTAGATAACTCCATGTTAAATTTAGGTGTCTTTGAACATGACTAAATGATGAGCACTGATATTTCTATGTTGTACCTTACCCACTTAGAAATTCATGCTAAGGTTTCTTATTAAATCTTTATGATTGAATTTTTGTAAGCATCTTCTACTAAAAATCATTTTGTTTCATTTGACTTAGTACTCTATTTTCAGTTTTTGTTTTTCAAAGCAAAAATGCATTTTTCATATATTCAGCATTGTGTATATTTTACACCTGACATGTGGTGGGAACCTGTGGGTATTTGTGGAACTGGTATGTTCAATGGGTGGAACTTGATACAAGTGTAAGCAGAAAATGTATTTCTCCACCATACCTTGGAACCCTCCCTGTAGATTAAAGTCTTTGCCTGTCTCTCAAGTTCTTAGGAAAATTAAATAGCTTTTCTAGTTATTTTTAGGTAATAAAAAGTGTTCTGCTCATTTGCCAATAGTAGTCTTATTTTAGTCATTAGTAGTCTTATGTTCATCATGCCTCTTTTTATTTTCCAGCTCCTCTTCAGTATGTCATCCTCACCTGTCCAGGGTTCAGCTCATGGGGAAAGGAGGTTGAGGATGTGGCTCACTTTATCATGATCTGTTATTGGGCCTTCAGGTGGTCAGGCTGTTCAAAGCTGACTCTTTCTCCAGGAGTGCTGGAGATGGTTTTCATGGGGACTCTATGTCTGGAAACCTCCAGCTGCAATTCCTATGATACCATTCTGCTCGAGTCCCTTAGCCTTCCAGTTTCCCTCCTCTTTAGGCTCACTTTGCTCAGGAAGAGGTTTTGCTTTAGTCTTATAGCTCTATAGCATTGTTAAAATATACATATTTTTATTGGTTTCAGAGAGGAAGGGAGCGGGAGAGAGAGATAGAAACATCAATGATGAGAGAAACATCAATCATTGATTGGCTGCCTCCTGTACGCCCCACACTGGGGATCGAACCATGATCTCCTGGTTCATAGGTCGACGCTCAAACCACTGGGCCATGCCAGCCAGGCTAGCTCTATAGCATTTTAACCAGACCTGCCTGTACTTTATTAAGGTTATTTCATACAACGCAGTTTCAAGCATTTCACCAGGACCTCCTCATCCAATTTTCCAGCTCATTCTGTAAAGTACCCCACTGCATGGTACTTTCATGTCTGGGACCTACATACACTCCATTGCTGCTACCACCTTTTTACTGTTCCATGGTCCACTATTATGACTTCTCCCATTTACACACCCTCAGTTCCCTGGTAGCACTTCTCCTTTCATTGTACTCACCTAGCAACTAGAGTTCACCATCTAGTCTGGCCTGTACCTGGCAGTGGAGTGTGTCTTGAGAAAAACACACCCATACTGACCTGGTCCTCTTAAATTCACTGGCTTCAGGAGGGCCCTTCCTGCTTCCCACAGTCACTCTCCCGCTCCCCGGAATGACTGCTTTACACCTCCTCAAGCCTCCTGCACATCTCTTCTCTTCATTTTCAACTGATGACCTTGTTTCCTGTGTATTAAAAATGAAAGCAATCAAAAGAAAACCTGTGCATGTCTCCTTGCATCTGTGCCCATGCTCTGCATTTCCTGTTTTGCTGTAACCATTGCCGCAGTCTGCTTTTACCCCTTCTCTTGTCAAGGTCTTTGCATTGCTTCAGTATGTATCCCATTTGCCTGCCTGCCAATGCACTGAATCATCAGTGTTTACCATTTCTACTGGGTTATTCATATCAGCATATACTTATGCTGAAATATTGCCCATCTTTAAAAACAATGACAAAAACCTCCCCAACACCCCATCTTTCTTCAGCTACTGCTCTCCAAAGGAGTTATTTGTGGTCATGAGTACTCTGAAAATCTTTGGGTCTCCTACAGTCAGGTTTTTCTTTTCTACCCTACTAAACTGCTCTTGTTGAGATTACTAGTGACCTCCTTGGTGATAAATTCCCTAGTCAGTTCTCAATCCTTATCTCACTGGAATTAGCAACAGCAGCCTTTGACGTGGTTGATAATTTATTTCCTTTGAAACCTTTCTTTACTTTGCTTCTGAGACACTATGCTTATTTTCAGTTTGTTTTGCTGGTTCCTTTTCGTTGCCCCAACTTCTAAAACAAGAGGCTGTGTTCCAGAGCTCCATGTTTAGAGCTCTTCTCTACTTATATGTAGTCTCTTGGGAGCTCATCTGTTTTCTAGCTGGAATTATCCTGTTTCAAACTAAAAATGTTATTTTTAGTCTGGATCTCTTTCCTACTTCCAGACTTGTATACCCAACTACCTAATCAAATTTCCAATTAGACATCCCAAATGTAACCTGTCAAAACTGAACTATCCTCCCTTCTTCCCCCCCCCTCATCCCAATGATTGTTCCTTTTCCACTCTTCCTCATCTTATTAAATGTCAGCTGCATCTTTCACTTTCTCTGGCTGAAACCTCATAGATACTCTTTTTCTTTTTTAATATAGTTTTATTGATTTCAGAGAGGAAGGGAGAGGAAGAGAGAGATAGAAACTAATGATGAGAGAGAATCATGGATCGGCTGCCTTCTGCACGCCTCACACTGGGGATCAAGCCCGCAACCCGGGCATGTGCTCTGACCGGGAATCCAACCGTAACCTCCTGGTTCATAGGTCAATGCTCAATCACTGAGCCACGTCGGCCGGGCCTCATAGATATTCTTGACTCCTCTCTTTCATACTCTATTATCTAATTCAAAATAATGTAGCATGAAAGTATGTCCTGTATCTACCTTAAAGTCTACCTTAAGAATAAATGTACCCACAACTTGCTATCCAACTGCTGCCCCCTCTCTGAGCAACTGTCCTCTTTGCCTGTGCTATTTTTGTAGTCTCCTTTCTGGTCTCCCTGTTGCTTCACTCTTTTCTGTTCTCCACACAGCAACTAGGACCATCCTTTTGAAATGAAAGCTTAATTATTTGTTTTTTTAAAATATATTTTTATTGATTCAGAGAGGAAAGGAGAAGGAGAGAAAGAGAGAAATACCAGTGATAAGACAGAATGATTGATCAGCTGCCCGCTGCACGCCCCACACTGGGGATCAAGCTCACAACCTGGGCATGTGCCCTCACCGGGAATCCAACCGTGACCTCCTGGTTCATAGGTAGATGCTCAACCACAGAGCCACGCTGGCCTGATTATTTTATTTTTATGTTCAAAACCCTTCAGTGACTTTCCATATCATTTAGAGTAAAAGCTAGAATACAACAGTGCATACAGGCCCTCGGTGATCTGTGTGTCTCCTGCCTCTGTCACATGTCCTACTGATTCCTCCTTGGCTTACTCCACACCAGGCACATAGGTCTCCTTGAAGTTTCTTGAACCTACGAAACACAGTCTTGTGTTCATGTCCTCAGGGTAAGAACTTTGTTTTATTCACTGCGGAATCCCCAGGATTCATAAGAGTGACAGGCACATGGTGGGCACTCACATCTGGTAAATGAATGGCTGCTTATCTTGTTATTCATGTCTTTGGTAACAGCTTATATGTATGTTTCTGTAGCTAAAAGTATTTCACCTAAAACCATATAGTCCCATAAGAATTAAGTAAAAACAAATTTAGAGGATAAGGTAAGTTTCAAATCAGTTTTTGCATATGGAAAGTGAAAATACACAGGAAAATGGTAAGGGTTGTAGGAAAGGAACACAGAGGCAAGTAAGGTAAATGGAATAGAGAAGAAGAAAAAAAGCCTGATTTGTAAGTAGGGTGACAACATTTAAAAAACATACAAAAAACTATTTTTGACTTGCCTGGATTTCTTTTAGGCTATGTTTCTTGCATTCTGAGTGTCGATGATTTACATGGACTTAGACACTCAAGTTGGACTATATTATACTTTTCTTTTATCAGGGTTATGGGATCCAAAGAGATGCTGTTTATTTACTGCCCCCTCAAAAAAATGGGTGGCATTTATTGTATTTCTGTGGTAAGCTAGCAGCTAGCTACATTAATGTACAAGTCTATGGAGAGTAATATTTATATGCATATAAATATTGTGTTCTTAAGTGAAAAATGCTTGAATATATTTAAGTGCTTTTAAAAACTGCAATGTGTTTTTTAGGTGGGAAATCAGAGTGTTAGGGAAATTAATGATATGCAAACTTTCAGTATTTCATTCTTCTGAGACAAGATTTTTTAAAACTTGTTTTCTGAGCTATAGGTCTCATTTCTTGTTGGTTAATTAAAAGAATCTTTTAAATAAATTGTTGAAATAGGTGGCTTAGTAGAAGTTTTTGAATGAATAGATAATTGTTTATGTGTAAGCATAAATTATTCTCCATGAACCAGTTTAAACATTTCCCTATTTTTGTGCAACATGTAGTAATTTATGTCTTGGTTGACTTGTCTGAAGGACTGTCATGTGACCATAATATGGACTTAATTTTCATGGCCGTTAGAGGTGTGGACATACATGTGTTTATATATATCTTTACAGTTTTTTGGTATGCAAAAATAATTTAAAGTTGCATATGCTTGCTATTTTATTTTCACTCTTAAGCAGTAATATTTATAAATCAGACTTAGTATTGTATTTTTCACTTTAAAATATGAAATTAAAATATAAAATTTTCATATTAAAGCACAATGATAATTTTTTAAAAGTTTACATACCATGTGAAGTTATTTTGGATGACAACACTACAAGTGTTTACCTATGATTTTGAATTAATCTATTTTGTAGACTAATTGGATCATCTTCATTGGAATTTTTTTTTCTTCATTGGAATTTGTCATTGAACTACCTGAATTCATATTAGCATTTCACATTTGAAACACCCATCTTGGACTAATAAGATCCTTATTTCTGAGCTGATGTGCAGTCCTACCACTAAGTTTATTTTAGCTATAGCCATTGTGTGAGGTCTACCATGCTAGGCTGCTTTAACTTCATAATGTTCTAGATTGATTGTGAGGCAACCAAAATGATCATATTGAGAAAAGTGAATTCAGTTCATAGCTGTGACCTAAGTCTCATAAGAGGTCATTAAAATAATGCATTAAAGTATACATTCAGCCCTGTCCAGGTGGCTCAGTTGATTGGGGCATCATCCTGTACACCAAAAGGTTTCAGGTTCGATTCCTGGTCAGGGCATACCTAGTATACCTAGGTTGCAGATTTGATCCCCAGTCGGGATGCAAATAGGAGGCAACTGCAATTGGTTGATATCTTCCCCCCGCACCCCCTCCACTCCCCCACCCCCGTCTCTGCCCCTCTCTCCCTCTTCCTCTTTCCTTTTCTGTCCCTCTCTCCCTCCCTCTCTCTCCCCCTCACTCTCAAATTAATAAACATATTTTTGGGTGAGGATTAAAAAAAAAGTATGCGTTCATCAACACATTTATCAAGCTACTCTTCCTAGTCCACTCAGAATAAAATACAAACTATAGTCATCCAGAAAATACAAATTTACAAACTTCTAGGAATATCTCACCTTTGCTACCACTGCTAAGCACATTAGCTGTTCAGTTTCTCAAACACGCCATGCTTGTTCTTGCACTAGGGCTTTTACACAAGTTGTTTCCGTTCCCCCAGATCTTGGAAAGGTTGGCTTCTTATCTTTAAGATCTCAGTTTAAATATTACCTAATTTCTTAACCACTCAGTTTATGATAGCTGCTCCCCCCCCCCATCACCCTCGTAGCATTTGTCAGTCCTTGAAATTGTGTATTTAAAAATTTTTGTGTGTGTTCCCAAATAGATTATAAGCTTTATGAGATCTGGAAGCTCCTTTATCTTGTTTCTTGCATCTGGCTATGGTGGGACTATTTACAGCAGGGGAATCAGCAAAAGCTACAAATGAGGGCCTTTATTCCAGAGAGGTGGCTGGAATATTGATTAGCAGATCCCTGGGGCCATATGAAATTATTGTTTTTATGGGCAAAAAAGTCTTGAAATATTGGCAATTTCTCATGGTTTAACCTAGTTGAGTTACTTATTTTGGTTTAATGATAATTTCCTCATGGAAGTCGGTGAAAGTACCTCGGTGATCTCCTTACCTTGTTCGTTTTTTTTCAAAGTTGCATTCACTTCACATCTCATGATTACTTCTAGGTAGATTTAATGTGTAAAAATTGGCTGTTTATGTGTTTGTATATTAATTGCTTACCTGTATACTTAATTGTCTAACTTGTTCATTCCACAGCAGGCACAGAAAGACCTTGAGATGACTCTAAGGGTGTTCTTTTTTTTAAATCCTCATCTGAGGATATGTTTTTATTGATTTGAGAGTGAAATCTATTGCCTCCCATACGCACCCCAAATGGGGATCGAACCCTCAACCTAGGTATGTGCCCTGACCAGGAATAGGTGTTCTTGATTTTGCTATTGAGTGCTAAACCCATTGAAAGATGTTCCTTTTCTAGTGAAGAAAGCAGAGCTGTTTCAATTTGAGTCATATACTAATAAACAATTTCTTAAATATTCTTTTCAGAATGTTTTCCATAAATACACCTGAGGTCAGTTTTTGGGGGTGTGGGTTTTTTTCCTTTTCTTTTGCCTATCATTATGCTCTAAAGTGTTTACATACGCTCTCTGATATTTACTTTCTGCTACTCTGTGATATCTTCTATTAGTCGGTGTCTCTAAGTAAAATGATTTTGTCTTGTTTCTCAACTTTATCTGAGGACATTGTTTAAAAATTGAACTTTGTTGGCTCAGGCGATTTTACTAACATTTTTTGAGCAACATTTGCATTTGTTAACTCTGAGTAAGTGGATAACTCAAATTGTTCTCTTAGCTTGTGTTTGATGCAGAAAATCAGATAATACATATATGCCAAAGAAAAAAAAATCCATAATCCCCCCACACTAAGATAACCACTGGTAATGTTTTGATGAATGTCCTTCCAGACAAATAAATGAATAAATGTTTTTTCACAAAAGTAAGATCTTAGTACACATACTGCTCTATTAATTTCTCCTTTAGCAAATATCGTGATCATAAGGGCATTACTTTTTATCACTTCAGTTTGAAAGGATCTTATTGAAAAGTGAAAATATTTTTTGACTGAGGGTAAAGCTGTAAGTAAAGTTGTGATTAAAAACAGTGGTGTTTATGGAGAGTAGAATGTGGTAAGTCACCTCGACACAAGAATTACTTCAGCAGTAATTTTTTCTTAAGAGTCTTCTTACCATTGCACAATAGCCTGATTGTAGTATACCAGCTAAGGAAAACAGTGCATGGTTCTATGTACAGTAGAATAATCTTAATAATAGCTCCAGGGTAAAATATGGGGCTGTAGATAAGTTTGCATTTTTTTGGTCTGCCCCAGGTCCTACTGATGCCTTAATATTAAAATAATTTTAAAAGAAAAATGTGTCTTATTGAAGGCCTTCATCTCAAATTATGACACTTTTATTAGATACTGCTACCCTTTTTATATGTCAGAATGAGGAGTGAGGGTGTTCTTGGAAAAAGAAAATTTTAGCATAAGAATTCTTGAATTAATGTTAGAGTTGATTTTTGTTTCATGAATGTGAAAATTCTTGTGGAAGAATTACAAATATATATATAGGCATTTTTTGGAAATCAGTCCCAATCTTGTCAAGTAGTTGTTTGGGTATTAAAGTAGCAGTTTTTAAAGCTAATCAAGGGTCCTTTAAGGGTTGTGTAATTAATGAGTTAATTTATTTAATTTTATTTTTTGTTAATCCTCACCTGAGGATATTTTCCCATTGATTCTTAGAGAGAGTGGGAGGGACTGGGAGAGACTGAGAGAGAGAACCATTGATGTGAGAGATTGCCTTTGGTGCCCCAACCTGGGCGAGGGATCTAACCTGCAACCAGGGTACCTGCACTTGACTGGAATCGAACCTGGGATCTTTTAGTTCATGGGCTGATGCTCTATCCACTGAGCCAAACTGGCTAGGGCCGTGGTCGGCAAACCGCGGCTCGCGAGCCACATGTGGCTCTTTGGCCCCTTGAGTGTGGCTCTTCCACAAAATACCACGTGCGGGTATGCACGTACAGTGCGATTGAAACTTCGTGGCCCATGCACAAAAGTCTGTATTTTGTGGAAGAGCCGGTATTTTGTGGAAGAGCTACACTCAAGGGGCCAAAGAGCCGCATGTGGCTCGAGAGCCGCCGTTTGCTGAGCCGCAGTTTGCCGACCACTGGGCTAGGGCAAGGGTTGTGTAATTTAAATAACTTCTTTTACCACAGTGGTATCCAATACCTAGAGTAGAGTAGACTGCTGATTTCTTGCTTTGTTTTTATTGTTCTTGACCTTGTGTTTTGCTGTGTTGTATTACTGTTTGCTTACAAGCCTCTCAAGTCTTTATCTCTTAAGTAGCTAAAGTAGCCATTTCTCTTACCCCTCATTGCTACTTTCCAGCTGGTGCATATATAGCTGAAGACATTTCTTATGTGGTAAAGAAGAATAAAAAGCAATCTTCTTATATATATAAAAGGCTAATATGCTAAATGTCCGTCCGGGTAATGATGTCACGTAACAACGCCTGGCTTCCTCTCCCTGGCGACTAGCCTCCTAGCAGTTTCTTCAGTCCAGGAACATGGCTTTGTGAAGCGTTTTCCCATGCCTCATCTCATTTGATCCTCTCAGAAGTTCTGGATTAGGTAGATAGGAGACTTGGTGGAATCCTATTTTATTTTGGTTAGCTGGAAAATGGAGATTTAGGAAGCTTAGAAACTTGACCAACTGAAAAGAAGTAAGAAATGGTGGATCTTGAAAATGACTTCAGGTTTTCTCACTGTGCAAAATATAGTCAAACACTGCTGCAGTTAAATATTTCACCCTTTGTTCTCCCTGCGTGATCTACAGTAACAATGTGCTTCGTGTTGATAGTTACTGCTGTGTTGCTGACAATTACCTGAAAGAGAAGTTGGGGTGCTTTACTGGGCTGGGAAAAGTTTAGCTAAATCAGAAAGCAGGTCTAATTAAGCAAATTTATTCTATATCTATTAAAGGCTAAGTTGACTTGCCCATGTGCGACACATATAATGCTCTCGTTGGCGCCAATTGCATGTGTTTCGATCTGTCATTGTCGATCGTGAATTTGGTTGACACTTCTATTATAGAGAAAGGGTGAATAGAGATATTAAAATATTTCTGCTAATTAATTTCCTTTCAATGTGCACTAATTTGTGCACCAGGCCACTAGTGTAGTTGATGTGGCCTGAGAAATGATGCTGTTGTTGTCTAAAATGGAGACTGACAGTCCCTAAAAAAATGTTTCTCACCTAGTGATTTCTCATGTGTTTGTAAAAGCACATGCCTCTGCTTGTTGGAAGGTAAAGTGAATTTTGATATAAATTCAGGAAAAGTATTTAGAATTATTTTATACATTTTGCTGTTTTAAAAATTGCTATTTAAAAAATTTTATTTCGCAGTGAATATTTAGCTTCCCATTTTTATTTACTTTGTGAGTAATGGTCTTGTTTTTGTAAATGGTACGTACACACTAAAGTAGCTGAGAAACTAGTTAGTTACACAGTAAGTGGAAGAACTAGTATTCAGAGTATTGTGATTTTTTTAGAGTCAGTGAGCTTGGGAAGGGGCAGAAAGAATATGGACTTTGGAATCAGGCATACCTCAGTTGGCCACATATTTGCTGCATGGCAAGCTCTTATTCTTGGTGATTTTTTTTTCTTTTTCCATTAAGTGAGGGTAGCAGGCTTGTTAGGAATAAGTGAGGTACACACTAACCACTTGGTTTGTAGAAAGTGTTAATAAATGTCTCATTTTCTTTCTACTCCATGTTGTCTTAAAGTCTCTCAGGACTCAGTTGGACATTTCACTTGAAAGTGATTTGCAGTCGGGAAACTGGAAATATATGTAACCCAGTTGTACTCATATTTGTAGTGTCCTTCACTCTGCTTGTCTGAGGAGAGTGGTTCCTGTGACTGTTTAATAAAGTATTTGACTTCAAGGAAAGTTTAAAAGCTGAAGTAGAACTGAGTTAGGATGAGTTAATTATTGCTGACCAGAATGGAACAAATAATTTCTGTGTTTCCTAAGAAATTGAGCACTTGTATGAAGTATAACAATTGTATGTATAAATCTGTTTTAAAGGCTTTGCAAAAAAAAAAAAAAATATGACTAAAGTATGGGGGGGAGTGTTCAATTTAATAATAAGTTTCTCTTATCAGATTTAAGATTTAATAAATGGTGCTAATTCACCTGAGTACCATGACACAGGTACTAAATAAATTGCTGGAGGGAGTATAAATCTGTAGAACCCTTTTGCAAAGCAGTTTGAAGAGTAGTGAGCAGTGTTTTTGCCTTGAGAAGAATACCTGTACCCTGAGGAAATAATGAATTTCCTTCCCGCTTTTTTTGAGGGAGGAGGTTATTTTCTTTTGTAATGACAGCTTTATTGAGGTAATTCATGTGATATTGTGACTTATAATAAGAAATACTATTTGGTCTTCATCCCTGTTTCTGGCACAGTGGTCCTTAAAACCATTGGAATTTCCTGAGTGATGAGAGAGTATTTTTAAATTTTATGTTTTTGTTAAGTTAATGAGGCAATATTTGGGAAGCACCTGTGGATAGGGGTTGGTTGCCCTGGAACCAACCTGTTTAAAGAGGATTGCTACTTTGATTCTCACCCTCTGACCTTTAGAGGGGAGAAGGGCTGGAATTGACTTGCCAATGATCAGTGCTTTAATCTAGCGGTCGCCAACCTTTCGGACCTCACGGACCACTGGTTGGCAACCGCTGCTTTAATCAACCATGTCTTTGTAATTAAGCCTCTGCAAAAACCCAAAAGGACAGGGTTGGAGAGCTTCCGGGGTGGTGAATTCATGGAAATGCTGGGGAAGTATGGAAGCTCCATGTCTCTTTCCCCATTTCTTGTCCTATGCATTTCTTCTATTTAGCTGTCCCTGAGTTATATCATTTTGTAATAAACTGGTAATCTGGTAAGTAAAATGTTTCTTAGAGTTTTCTTACCTGTTCTAGCAAAGTAATGCAATCTGAGAAGAGGGGCTAATGGGAACTCAAGCACAGGTGACAACCTGCATTTATGATTGACTTCTGAAGGGGAAAGTGAGGTACACTTGTAGGACTGAGCCCTTAACCTGTGGGATCTGATGCTATTTTTAAGTGGATAGAATTGAGATGAATTGTAGGACACCCAGCAGGTGTCAGAGAATGGCTTGGTGTGTCCCACACATTGGAATTGGTGTCAAAATTGGAATTCACATATCATAATTCACCTTTTTAAAGTACAATGGAACCTTGCTTCTTGAACGTCTCCCAGGCCACAAACAAAGGAGAGGATGCTAGTCAGTTTATCTCAGGATATGTGGAAAAGTAGAAAATGCTGCATACTGACTTCCTGAAAGACACCCCTGGAACTAGTGCTGAAAGTGGTTTAAGGCTATTAGGGGGTAGTTCGATAAATTTAAGAAAAGAACTGTTTGTTTATTAAACAGTACATTAGACATGTATTATATATAAGAAAGGTTAAAATGGAATCATTTGGGGGTCTGGAATGAATTAAATTTGCATTGTTTCTAATGGGGGAAAAATGACTTGGTTTTCGAACAGATCGCTTCTCAAACAGCCTTCTGGAACAAATTGAGTTCGAAAACAGGTTCCACTGTATATAAGTCAGTTGTGCAACAATTGCCATTATCTAATTTTAGAATATTTTCATCACCCCAAAAATAAATTTGCAGTCATTCCACATCCTCCACCGCCAGCCTCTTGCAACCACTAATCTATTTTCTGTCTGAGTTTACCTCTTTTGGACATTTTATATAAATGGGGTCATATAATATGTGGCCTTTTGTGAGTGGCATTTTTCACTTAGCATAATGTTTCGAGGTTCATCTTTGCTGTAGTATGTATTAGCACTTCATTCTCTGTTGTGGCTGAATGTTATTCAGTTGTATGAATATACCACATTTTTGCCCATTCATCAGTTAATTGATATTTTGTTTGTTTTCACATTTTGGCTAATAAGAATAGTACTGTTATGAATGTTCATGTACAACTTAGTATGAATGCATGTTTTAATTTATCTTAGCTATCTATCTATCTATCTATCTATCTATCTAAAAGCCTAAGCAACCATCACAACCGAACGGACGACCGAACAGGCTGCGTGGGGCGACCAGGCTGGCAGGGGGGTTAGTGAAGGACGACCAAACAACTGAGCAGCAGGTTGCAAAGATGGCGGCACCCACAGCCAAAAAGGAGGGAATATGCTAATTGACTGCCATGCCCTCAAAGATGGCGGTGCCCACAGCCAATAAGGAGGGAATAAGCTAATTGCCACGCCCTCAAAGATGGTGACGCCCACAGCCAATAAGGAGGGAATATGCTAATTGACGGCCATGCCCTCAAAGATGGCGGTGCCCACAGCCAATAAGGAGGGAATATGCTAATTGACTCCCACGCCCTCAAAGATGGCAGCACCCACAGCCACAAGATGGCCGGCAGGGGAGGGCAGTTGGGGCAACCAGGCCTGCAGGGGAGGGCAGTTGGGGGCAACTGGGCCGGCAGGGGAGCAGTTAGGTGTCGATCAGGCTGGCAGGGGAGTGTTTAGGGGGCTATCAGGCTGGCAGGGGAGTGTTTAGGGGGCGATCAGGCTGGCAGGCAGAAGCGATTAGGGGCAATCAGACAGGCAGGCAGGCGAGCGGTTGGGAGCCAGCAGTCCTGGATTGTGAGAGGGATGTCCCAGATTGGAGAGGGTGCAGGCTGGGCTGAGGGACAACCCCTCTCCCCCCCCAAAGTGCACAAATTTCGTGCACTGGGCCTCTAGTATACCTATCAGTAGAACTGCTGTACTGCCTTTCATAGTGGCTCCTGTACCAGTTTACATTGCCATCAGCAGTACAGGAAATAAGTGGCCTTATTTAACTAGCTTTTTTCACTTAGCATGTTTTTCAGGGTCATGGTACGTATTAGTACTCTTATACCTTTTTATAACTAAATAATATTTGTGTGAATACACCATGTTTTGTTCTTAAAAAGTTTTCTACCCAAAAAGCATTCAGTGAGGATTGTTTGTATTAAAGAACAATAGCAAATTACTTAATTTTTTAGTGAAGAGTAATGGTTAAATTAGGTGCTTCATTACGTACCACCCATTAGTAATTTGTTATGGAATGTTTCCAGGGAAAAGATTGTTGGAGTGTTAAAGTAGGGTACAAAGTAGTATGTACACAGTCGTTATTCAGTGTATGTAGTAATGGGGGATAGTGAGTATCAAATTTTAAAAACATTTTTAAGTTTTTCCATACTTTTCACAAGCATTTCTTTTATAATCAGAGTTAAAAATATTTTTTAAATGACCATAGCCATAGTTTTGTTTATTACTGACATAAATTTATTAAGCCAAAAAGAGCAAGGTAATTCAGTGTTAGGAATAGTACTATTTTATGTTGATCTAATAATCTATAATAATAAAGACATAACATGCAAATCGACTGAACAACCAAACAGCAGAATGACCATCCGGACGACTGCTATGATATGCACTGGTGCCAGGCCAGCCAAGGCCATTGCCCCACAATCGCCTTGCAGAGGGAGGCCCAGGCTACCCTGCTGGCAGCGCTGCAGCGGGTGGGTGGGGCCTCCCTCTGCACGGCAATCTATCTGGGGGTCCCATGATCAATCGCCCCACAGAGGGAGGCCCAGGCCACCGGCCAGCGACGCTGTGGCAGGTGTGTGGGGCCGGCCAGCGATCGCCCCACAGAGGGAGGCCCAGGCCAACCAAGCGATCACACCCCACGCCTATCACCCGCAGAGGGAGGTGACTGGTGGTGGGGGAGAGGGGCAGTGCTGCACACATGGCAAGCAGTGGCAGCAGTGGGGGCAGGGCCAGATGCCGGCAGCCAGGGGAAGGAAAGCCCCAATAGGCCCTGATTGCTGGCCAGGCCTAGGGACCCTACCCGAGGGGTCCCAGATTGTGAGAGGGCGTAGGCTGGGCTGAGGGACACACACACATACACATACACACACATACACACATACACACACACACACACACACACACACACACACACCCCTCTGGTGCATGAATTTCGTGCACAGGGCCTCTAGTTATCATATCAGTAAAATCATTTCAAACTACAGCTAAGATAACAATATTCACCTCAAATTTTCAAATCATAATTATGGTATAGAATAGCACTAATTCATATGTAATTTGACTTCTAGTAAAGTGGGGAGGATAAGTATAGGTAATGCACATTTTAAACTTAATGACCAATAATGTATCTTTTTTTTAAATTAAATCTTTATTGTTCAGATTATTACATTTGTTCTTCTTTTTTCCCCTCATAGCTCCCCTCCACCCAGTTCCCACCCCATCCTCCGCCCTCACTCCTCACCCACTGTCCTCATCCATAGGTGCACGATTTTTGTTCAGTCTCTTCCCGCATCCCCCACACCCCTTTCCCCCCAAGAATAGTCAGTCCATTCTTTTTCTATTCCCCTGATTCTATTATAATCACCAGTTCATTCTGTTCATCAGATTATTTATTCACTTGATTTTTAGATTCACTTGTTGATAGATGTGTATTTGTTGTTCATAATTTGTATCTTTACCTTTTTCTTCTTCTTCCTCTTCTTAAAGGATACCTTTCAGCATTTCATATAATACTGGTTTGGTGGTGATGAACTCCTTTAGCTTTTTCTTATCTGTGAAGTTCTTTATCTGACCTTCAATTCTGAATGATAGCTTTGCTGGATAAAGTAATCTTGGTTGTAGGTTCTTGGCATTCATCACTTTGAATATTTCTTGCCACTCCCTTCTGGCCTGCAAAGTTTCCATTGAGAAATCAGCTGACAGTCGTATGGGTACTCCCTTGTAAGTAACTGACTTTCTTTCTCTTGCTGCCTTTAAGATTCTCTCTTTGTCTTTTGTCCTTAGCATTTTAATTATGATGTGTCTTGGTGTGGTCCTCTTTGGATTTCTTTTGTTTGGGGTTCTCTGCGCTTCCTGGACTCATAAGTCTATTTCTTTCACCAGGTGGGGGAAGTTTTCTGTCATTATTTCTTCAAATAGGTTTTCAATATCTTGCTCTCTCTCTTCTTCTGGCACCCCTATAATTCTGATGTTGGTACGCTTGAAGCTGTCCCAGAGGCTCCTTACACTATCTTCGTATTTTTGGATTCTTTTTCCATTTTGCTTTTCCGGTTGGGTGTTTTTTGCTTCTTCATATTTCAAATTGTTGACTTGATTCTTGCGATCCTCTAGTCTGCTGTTGGGAGTCTGTATAATATTCTTTATTTCAGTCAGTGTATGCTTAATTTCTAGTTTGTCCTTTATCACAACCTTGAGGGTCTCATTAGATTTTTTGTACATCTCATTAAGTTTATCGGCAGTTTCTAGAAAATTCTTGAAAGACCTTAAAAGTGTGGTTTTGAATTCTATATCCAGTAGTTTGCTTTCCTCCATTTCTGTCATTTGTGTCTGGTTTCTTTGTCTCCGCATTTTTTTTTATGCTTTTCTGTGTTGATAAAGTGGTTTTTCTGTGCTAAGTTTCCTCTAGGGCCCAGTGGTTCAGTCTCCCCAAATACCTGAGGAGGACACTCTTGGTGCACCCCCTGTGGTCTTTGTGCACAGTCTTGTTGTAGTTAAGCCTTGATTGTTGTAGTTAACACTGGGAGGAGTTGACCTCCAGGCCAATTGGCTGTGAGAATCAGCTGTGTCTGCAGTGGGAGAACTTCTGTGCTGGAGACACCCCTCCAGGGCAAGACTTGCTTCAATGGGGCTTTGGTGCTCACTGGGTCTGCCCCCTGAGTGTGTCCTTTAAGGGTCCGAGAAGCTGGAAACTGGATGGTCCCACTCTGACCTCTGGGTTTCCTGGCTCCTGGATCTGTAGGGAGGTGCTACTCTAGCCTTTGCCAGAGGCTATCCAGCAAAAGCCTCCCTGCAGGGCTTGGGCGGGGCGGGTCCCACGGGATCAACAGGGCGGGGCGAGCAGTTATGGCTGCTCTCAGTCCTGCCCTCAGAGGCTTTGCTTCTCAATGTCCCAGTAATCACTGTAAGCCCCTCGGAGAGAGAGCTGCCCTCGAGTTCCGACCGATGCCAGACAGTCCCGCTTCTCCCATATGAGTCTGGGTCCCTAGAGACTCGCCCAGAACTGGAGCTCAGAGCCTGAGACTCCCTCCCGATTGAAAACAACAACCGCGTCCTCAGCCGCCAGCCCGCTCCACATGCACCTCCGCACCTTAGTATTTTACTTCCGCACCGCACCTCCTCTGAGTCTTGGTATGCTTTTCTCTTTCCTTCTAGTTGTAGAATTTCCACTCAGCCAGCCTTCCTGTGGTTCTGGGTGATTCCGTTCTGTCTTTTAGTTGTATTTTTGAAGTGGTTGTGCGAGGCAGCAAACTCCGGTGTTTACCTATGCCACCATCTTGGTTTCTCCCAATAATGTATCTTTTAGAGTTCATGATAAGAAGAAAAACTAATCTAGCATTTTCAGGGAGAAAGAACAGGAAATTGGGCACTTATAAAAATCATTGGATGGTCTGGAAGAGTCAGAGTCAGAGGACCATCACTGGACTAATATATTTAAGAACATTAATATCATAGCCGAGAGGGCAGGGAGCTGAAATTGGGAACCAGTCATTGAATACTGAATCTGGTGCCCTCACTGTTTCTAAGTACCCTTAAATCTGGTGACTAGAGTTTGGCTACTATAGCAGCTTCTAAAAATTCATTTCTTTGTGTCATTGATTACCACTTAAATCAGCAGTAGAAAGAGCTTCCAGCTTGTGCTTTCCAGATCTCATAGGAGGCCTTTTTACTGGCAGAACCTGCTTTACATTCCAAATTTTAACTATAAGGAAAAATCAGGGAAATGTAGTTTCTTAAAAAATTTTTGTTTTGTTTTAGCTTTCCTGCCCTGAAGTACAGGAAGGCATGTATAGGGAGTGGTGGGAAAGAATGAATGCCAAATGCCTCTTGACTAATCTAACATCTCTAACATTCACCAGAAGCCTTCTGTTCATTAGCTTTATGTGCAGTATATTTTGAAGGTGGTAAGATTAAAACCCAAGTTAGATTTGATTTATTCAGAAATTTTTATTTTCTTTTAATGTGAGCAATTACTTTTCTGTCATTATCACAAAGCAGCATGCCAATTCTAATATTTTCTACTGTTTTACAATTCTGTTATATTCTATTACTCTTCTGTTATTTTCATAAAGCAGCATGTCAGTTCTAATATTTTCAATTGGAACTAAACTCAAACTAATGTTTGTAGAAACTTCTTTAACAGAGTGTTTCGCTTTGGGTTGAATAGGTGAAATATTGCCGAAGGATGTACAGTGGAACCTTGCTTCTCAAACCTCTCTCATCTCAAACAATTTGCTTCTCAACCTTACATCCCTTTCATGCTGCTGCTACCTGTCACACATCTCTCAAATGACAAACAAAGGAGAGAATGCATGAATATGAGTCAGTTTACCACTGTTAAAATCTCAGGATATTGTGTTGTGAATATTTTTGTGGTTTTTTGTTTTTGTTTTTTTTTTTTTGCTTTTGTTGCTGCTTATAATTATTGTTAAATTTTCACTTCATTATATTTCCTTTCCTTTTTGTTAAATTTTCATTTACATTTCATGTCCTTTTTAATTTTAAAGTGTTTATAGATTAGATAGTATAGTAGATATGTCCTATATATAAAAATATTAAAACAGGAAATCAGCAATTAACATTTCTAGTGGGAAATGATTTTGTTTTCCAACAGCCTTCCAGAGCGAATTTAGTTCGAGAAAAGAGGTTTCACTATAATTGTAAAGTCATCTTACTGTTTCCCCTAATTGCTGGGTTTTTATAGAATTGAATTAATAATTTAATTATTATTAATTCTTATTTAATTCAAATATGCTACCTCAGTTTGTTATTTTGTCAACATAGCAGAAACTGTAGTAATCTTTAAAAAGAATGTATGAGCTAGTAATTATAGCTTTCTCCTTACAATGTAGAATGAAAAGATGTATGCTTTTTTGATATTAAGTTTTCTAAAAATTTTATTTCCTCATAAAATTTTGAGACTACTACAAGTTAGTGTGCTTTTCTATCAGAAAATATTTATACCTCCCATATTTCATGTCAGACTGTTGCGTAGCTTCAGTATGGTAAGCATCTTATTAAAAAGCCTTATGCTGCCCTGGCTGGGTGGCTCAGCTGGTTGGAGTGTCCTCCCCTACACCAAAAGATTGCAGGTTCAATTCCCAGTCAGGACGCATACCGAGGTTACGGGTTTGATCCCCATTCAGGTTGTGTATGGGAGTCAGCCAAACGATATTTCTCTCTCTCTCTTCCCCCTCCCCTCCTCTCTCTAAAAATCAATGAAAACATATCCTCAAGTGAGTATTAAAAAAACAAAAAACAGCCTTATGCTAAAAAGCTTCCAAATACTGTAACTTGGATTCTTCACTGGAAAGTTTTTGAGAGTAAGTTGGGGATCTATAGGTTCAGTTGGCAACTGTTGTTTGCAAGACAGAGTGTTAGGTTGACCTAGACATTTAACTCTGCTTTAGAGATACCTGTTGACTACTTGGAGCAAGGAATTAGGTGTTGATACAAGCATTTTTTTTTTTTTTGCACTGAAATTGAAGGGTTGGTCTCTATTTTTTCCTCCAGCTACTCCAAATTGATTCTTTTTAAAGAGTTGATGATACTCTGTTGCTATTCTAATTAGTTCTAGAGCACTGCTATTTTGTTTCAGCAAGTTAATGTAATCTTTAAACATTTTTGTGCATCTAAAATATTTTTGAGGAACTTTGTACTTCCTTAGGTATTTTAGAACTGACACCTAACATTTTTCATCTTAGTTTTAAAAAGTTGCATAAAATGTAATTTCTGGAGTATTATATGTTGTGTATACATTTTTAAAAATATATATATTTCTTTATTGATTTCAGAGTGGAAGGGAGAAGGAGAGAGAGAGATAGAAACATCAATGATGAGAGAGAATTATTGATTGGCTGCCTCCTGCACACCCTCTACTGGGGATTGAGCCCGTAACGCAGGTATGTGCCCTTGGCCGGAATCAAACCTGGGACCCATCAGTCCGTAGGCTGATGCTCTGTCCACTGAGCCAAGCCGGCTAGGGCTGTTGTGTATACTTTTAAAGAATATATTGCCAAAACTCTTGACCCTGTGTGTTCTGCTTATTCACCTTAATGGAAAATATTGCTATAAAACATTTTAGTCCTCATTGTCACACTAGCCTAATTGGGTATGTTTTCTTGTCAGAAATGGTCTGACTAATTTAATTCTAATAAACATGGCAACACCTGTACTGTACAACCCACTGCACAATTTCACTTACAAATTTTAAATCTAAGATAGATTGATTGACTGATTATGCAAGGAGTCTTGCCAGGAGTTTATTTAGTATTTCTTGCTTTGCTCCCAGGAGAGTTCCTCATCTCTCCTAGTTATCAATTTGGTGCCCTGGTGTTGTGGTGTGTTTTTTTAATCCTCATTTGAGGATATTTTTTCCATGATTTTTTTTTTAACCAGAAATAATACCACGCTGAATCACTCTTGTGTTGAATGAAAATGCACAGCTGGTAGAAGAAATTGCATGTTAATGATATTGTCAGTTCAAGAAGCCACTACATACAAGGGTTCAGAGACTCAATTAAGTACCCACTATTTGGGTTAATATTCCAAAGACCATGAAACATTATCTTTTTCATATAGGCTGGATTAAATTAGCCACTACTGGGTATATCACAGACTATATCAAATCTGAATCAAACTAAAATGGAACAACCTTGCCTGGCCGAAGTGGCTCAGTGATTGAGCATCGACATATGAGCCAGGAGGTCACAGTTCGATTCCTGCTCAGGGCTCCTCTCTGAAATTAATAAAAATATATTTTAAAAATAACAAAATGCAACAGTCTTATTTGATACAATATAGAACATTAATACAAGACAAAGAGGACAGATTACTGGTCAGTTTGGGAACTGTGATTTATTTTGCCTCGAAGGGAAGATATGTTGTATCTTTTAGTCATCCACATGTTTTCTTTTGTAGGATTAAATAAAAACATTCCATTCAATAAGTACTGAGCATTAGCTATGTGTCAGGCACTTAGGTACTAGGGGTTCAGCAAGCTAAAGAGATAAAAATCTGTGTTTTGTTTTGACTAGATTATTGGGAACCAGTAAAAAGGAAGGAGTCAAGGCTGTTCTGATATATTCGTTTAGTAGAAACTAACCTAAATTGTTTGATTTGAGGAGTGATCTTTCCTAATCAGCTGTGTTTGACAATCATGTTATTAGGGACTCTCTACTTTGAGTTAAGGCATTGTCTTTCTAGGGGTTACCTGTTAAAATATAGATATCCCTAAAGAGAACTAAATTTTTAATCTATTGTTGGTGCTGGTGCTGGTATTTTTAGGTCACTAGGTTTTATTCTGGAATATAGATTAGAGCAGTGATAGCGAACCTTTTGAGCTCGGCGTGTCAGCATTTTGAAAAACCCTAACTTAACTCTGGTGCCGTGTCACGTATAGAAATTTTTTGATATTTGCAACCATAGTAAAACAAAGACTTATATTTTTGATATTTATTTTATATATTTAAATGCCAGAAAAATCAACCAAAAAAATGAGTTCGCGTGTCACCTCTGACACGCGTGTCATAGGTTCGCCATCACTGGATTAGAGGCACAGATAGGAATTTGAGAAAGAATATGTTTGGGAAACCTGACATTGCTGAGGAGTATGGGACCACAGAGGAACTTGAAATTGAAGCATCCAGGTCACTAAGCACTTAGATAAGGAGAGTTGTGTGTGTGTGTGTGTGTGTGTGTGTGTGTGTGTGTGTAAAATGGTGATGGTGAGTTGGGAGAGCAAAGAGATAAGTCACTAAAATGGGAATAAGAGACCATTTAAGAGGATGAAGAGCTAACTAAAGGGAAAATCTTAAAAGTATTTCAGTTATAAATTAGGGTGACCATATAATTTATCATCTAAACTGGGACATATTGACATAGAAAGGGAAATGGCTGTGATTAGTAATTACATTGTGAAAACCTGCATAAACTGGGACTATCACAAGCAAATAAGGACCAATGGTCACTCTAGTTATAATGTACTTGTTTCACTAGTAGTGTAATAATATAGTATTAGTTTTTAGTTACCATGTGCCCAGCATTGTACTAAGTAAACACTTCATACATCTTACTACATTCTCACAACAATCCTGTGAGATAAGTAGCATTGTCTTCATTTATCTTTGTTGAAAGAATCCAAATCTCAGGAAGGTAAAATGTCTTGCCTGCAATTCTCCATGGCACTCAGAATCAGAAAGAATGAAATAGCCTAAAATTGACTATAAACAAAATCCAACTATTAAACACTACATTGTACTGCGGTTGCTGTGGGTGTGTGTATGTATTTAAAAATGTTCTCTGAATATTATTAAGAAAATTATTATAATGTTGCATCATATGTTAAACCCAATTCCCCTTTAGATAGCCATACTACTTTTATTTGTTTTGTTAATCCTCACCTGAGGATATTTTTCCCCCATTAATTTTTAGAGAGAGTGGACGGTGGGTAGGGAGAGAGAGAAACATTGATGTGAGATGGGCACATAGATTGATTGACCCTCCTGCATATGCCCCCACTGGGGCAGGGACCAAACCTGCAACACATGTATGTACCCTTGAACGGTAATGGAACCTAAGACTCCTTGGTGAGCGGCTGATGCTCCAACCACTGAACCACACCATCCAAGGTGCCATAGCCATACTTCTACAGGCTTGTTTTGTGCCAGACCATGTTGTAGGCCTTTTACATGTATTAACCTATTTAAAACCTTACAATAGCTCTATAAATTATTTCCATTTTACAGTTTAGGAAAGTGAGGCATTGTGAGTAATGACTACAGTCAACACATCTAGTAAGTGGCAGAACCAGAATTTAAACTTTGACAGCTTGGCTCCTGAGCCTCCTTTCCTAATTGCTATCATGTACTGCCTCCTCTAGCCAATTTTCTTTGTGTGGACATGTTTTCATTGCTCTTATTAGTGAGTTTGTTTGGGTTTCTATTACCAGTCCAAAGTTTTTGTGCCTGACTTTTGAAACATCTGAATTTGGAGTGAGGTTTATTGATCAAGAAGGCAACAGCCTTGCCAGGAGTGATGTGAAGCATCCCCACCATTTTGTCTTCATTTTTCTTTTAATGAAATACTAATATTCCTCATAATATGGAACCTTGAAATTTCAAACTACCATTATTTAAATAGTTGGGATTATCAATTCAGCTTGGACATACTAGATTTTAGGCCTGTTTGTTGATTGTGTTAAGTGGTTATATGTTTATTTGGAGGCTTGTAAATGAAGAAATATATTTTCGAGAGATTAAAAACTAGCTTGAGGTCACACAGCTAATTGTATGTAGAAATAGAGCTCAAACCTAGGGTCCTCTGAGACCAAAGCCAATGTGGTTATCCTTGTTCTAGGTCAGTGGTTCTCAACCTTCCTAATGCCGCGACCCTTTAATACAGTTCCTCATATTGTGGTGACCCCCAATTTCATTGTTACAAATTGAACATAATTAAAGCATAGTGATTAATCACAAAAACAATATGTAATTATATATGTGTTTTCCGATGGTCTTAGGCGACCCCTGTGAAAGGGTGGTTCGACCCCCAAAGGGGTCGCGACCCACAGGTTGAGAACTGCTGTTCTAGGTTGTATCCTCAAGGCAGAAAACATGCTTGGCTTTGATAGTAATAAATATCGCCTGTGAGTTATTATAAATAAGTATCAGTGTTTGCAAGTTCAACAGGGCCAGATAGATAACTGAGCTGGGTATGTGAGAGAGATGACACCTGTGGAGCTCTGCAAACCCATGTCCTATCTGAAGGATTAGCTGTTAATCATCAACAGATTGTTACCATGTGCAAATGTGGGCCTCATATTGTCCGGACTGCTGGTTTTTTTTTTGTTTTCAAGAGACTTCAGAAATCATGATTTTTATGTTGTCTTTTGATACACAAATGTAGGCAGCTATCTTTTTTCACACTGTGTAGGCCAGCCTTGTGGGTCCACTAAACAAATGTGTGTTGGGTTCTGTCCAGTGGGGAACCTTTGGAAAGAGCTGTACCTGGCCCTGGTTGATGTGGCTCAGTTGGTTGAGCATTGTCCAGTGCACCAAAAAGTTGCTGGTGCAATTCCAGGTCAAAACACACGTCCAATTTGCGGGTTTGATCCCCAGTTGGGGTGAGTGTGGGAGGCAACCAATCACTGTTTTTCTCTCACATCAATGTTTCTCTCTCTTCCTCTCTAAAATCAATAAAAATATATTTTAAAAAAAGCACCTGGTATACTCTGAATATTATGATCAGTTTATATGATGGAAAAGGGTGGTAACTGTAATAAGTACATTACAACCTTTGAAATAAAGGTTGCTTAGTTTGAACATGTTGCTTAGTGAATCTGGTGTTTAACTTCAATTTTCATATGAATCAGTTATTCATAGGTAGGGGAGGGGAGAATTGCTCTCTGCAACATTTTTTTTAAAATATATATTTTTATTAATTTCAGAGAGGGAGAGGAGGAGAGAGATAGAAACATCAATGGTGAGAAGAGACCCACCAATTGGCTGCCTTCTGCACCCGGCATGAGCCCTGACCAGCATGTGCCCTGACCGGGTATCTAACCAGGACCTCCTGGTTCATAGGTCCACACTCAACCACTGAGCCACGCTGGCTGGGCATCCCTGCAACATTTTGCCTCCTAATTGTTCGCTTTCATTTGCAGATAAGGTCCTGTTGTGAGTGTGTGCATATTTGAGTGAAACCTCAACCCAAGTGAGAAGAAACCTTCAAGGAGCAACTACTGACAGTGAGTCTGCAGTCATCTCTATACATAATATGGAATGTTTTCGACCCAGAGAGAGCTAAGTGGATGACTGTTGACAAGGAGTGGTGAGTCTGAATATTCCTGCTGATAACCTAAATCCTCTCCTTAAAAAGAGAATTCCTCATCCTACATTCTTACCATTTACTGACTGTTAAATAGTAAGTTAACTTTTGTATGAGAATGACAACAGTCCAGTTTAAGAGAATTCTTTGCTTCTAACAGCGTGTTTATGATTGCAGTTTCACTTGCTTCTTCAATTAGGTTCATCTCTTCCTTTGCCTCTGTGTTTTTCTTTTTTATTTCTTCTACCAGTCCAAATGATGCATCTTCCAAAGGCCTGTCCTCCTTGAAATAATATGTTGGGTGTTGGTCCCATTTAAGGCTTCTCTGTTTAGTGAAATGGGTTAAATAGGCCAAGCCCCTGCCATATATACATACATATATATATATATATATATATATATATATATATATTTAATCCTCACTCGAGGGTATTTTTTTCCATTGATCTTTAGAGAGAGTGGGAGGGAGGGAGGCAGGAGAGAGAGAGAGAAAGAAACATCGACATGAGAGAGACACATGGATTGGTTGCCTTCTGCACCAGCCCTGACTGGGGCTGGGGATGGAACCTGCAACCAAGCCACGTGCCCTTGACCAGGAATCGAACCCATGCCTCCTCGGTCCACGGACCGATGCTCTAACCCAGCAGTTCTCGACCTGTGAGTCGAGACCCCTTTGACGGCTGAATAACTCTTTCACAGGGGTCGCCTAAGACCATCCTGCATATCAGATATTTACATTACGGTTCATAACAGTAGCAACATTATAGTTATGAAGTAGCAACGAAAATAATTTTATGGTTGGGTCACAACATGAGGAATTGTATTTAAAGGGCCAGAAGGTTGAGAACCACTGCTCTAACCAATGTACCAAACCAGCCAGGGCAACCCTGCTGTCTTTTTACTGCATGGTTTGTAGATGACTTATAGCACTACATTTTCCCTTTACCTTGCTTGATCAATCTGAGGATTGAAACAATGTTTCCCATAAATATTCCTTTGCATCCTCTTTAAAAAAAATTGGTGTCAATCAATCCACCAACAGTTCTATCTTAGAAACTTCTGCTTTATTTATTGGAACTACTTTTAATTCCTCATTTCTCAACTCTGAATTTCCTCAATTCTTAACTGATGTGGCATTACACTGAATATAGTAGCTGCATCATTGAAGGCACACAAAAGACCATGCAGCAGGTCACCAACTTGGCAAATAGCAGATGACTAAAAAAAACCCCGAATCATCTTTAAAGATGCAGAATGGCTGAGCCCATAAAAAAACAAAAAACAGTCCCACGTAATGGTCCCCATGTCCCCAACAACTATCCCTGTCACCTGCTAACCCACCAACAGGTCTATCGTACCATGCACATCTTGTATTGATCACGGAGGAAGAATCCTAGACTGATGACCAGACTCCGTCCTTAGACTTGAGAACCAATAGTTAAAGAAGTTACCACAGAAGAAATGATTCTACGTGTTGCATGAACAATGAGGAAAAGAAATAATGAACCACCTGACAGCCCATCAAGTGATGGGGAACGTGCCATCCACAACAAATCTATCTCGATAGTAGAGCGATTGGGGAGGAAGATGAATGATCTACATGCAAATATGGGCAATCAGTTGAAGCTTCTTGATGCCAAGATGACACTACTAGGGACCAAGGTTGACAAAATTCAGAGAGATGTTTCTTGTATGTACTTAAGATCAATGCATATATACAAGGAACCCCACCGAAGTGTGCCTTCTACCCAAGTGTGGTAACAGATGAAACTAGGCCTTCTCCTTCTGTAGCTGCCTCTGCTGTATTACCTCAGAATACAGAGGAAGATTTCTACAAAATCTAGAAAGAATGGTTCACATAACAGATGCAGTAGGCCAGCAACTGTGTTCTGCAGCAAAATACTCTGAACAAACTCTTTATGCTTGGAGGACTTACCCTTATTACTGCCTTTGCGCACTGTAGACAACATCAACAACAGAAAATGAAGTGATGGTCATGATAGTTACCAGCATCCATTCTGATCTTGGTTATGGTAGGTCTCATTGCCTTTGGAAGTGATTGTTTTAGTAATGGGCATGAGACCAAATTTTGGCCAATCTAAAATAAAAGGGAAGTCTGCAAGAGACTTCTGGGAAGGATTTTTTTTTTTTTTTTTACTTTTGAGAAGGAAGTGAGAGAAAGAGATGGTCCCTCTTCTCCCTACAGCTTGTTTTATCTGGTTGTAACATCTGTAACTGCTGTATTCATCTTGGCTACTAGCCTGAAGGTGATGCCCTTCTGTAAAGGAGGACAGAGGCAAGACAATTGCATAGACTAGAACTGAAACCCATTTAATAGAACCTCCCTAATTGTGTGTTCCTTGTTATGTGAGACAACAAATTTCCTTATTGTTTAAGTAATTTTGCCCTTCGATGTCTGTTACTTGCTGTGGAAATCCTGATTTATTTGATTTCTTCCCGTTTTGATTACCTACAGTCTTTTTGTGCCTCATGCATTTCTACTTGATTATGTCCTGTACTTTCTGGTAGTTTATGCTTGTGTATATTGCCTTTGTAGCACATTATACACTTTGTGAAGTCAAGGGCTATGTTTGTATCCTTACTGTGTCTGACACTGGTACATTCTTTTTAATAAAGCCACCAGTGCATATTTACTGAATTGAATTATTTGAATAGTATTTGAAAAACCAATCCACAGAATTGAAGTATTATAGAGATTTTCTCCTAAATCACAGTCTTATCTTTAACCACACTGCTTCCTTCTAGGATTATGAGTGAAGTTTGGCTTTTGATTTAAGATGACTGGTGTGTAACACATTTTCAAGTGATTACTCTAAAAATGTTGCTTTTGTGTTTGTTCAATTTTACCATGAAAATCAGCTTCTGTCCTCTATATTTGAGTATTGGCTTTCAGTCTAATAAATTTTTTCATTTTTTTCTGTTGTAAAAACAATAATTTGCCTTCTATTTTCTGTGCTAATTATAGGAATGAAGGACATGGCTTATAAGAAGTATGATCAGGATTAATTTGTTTGTTTGGCTTTGGAATGTGCATTTGCAAAAAACTCCCTAAAGTGTGCATCTCTGCTTTGTTCTTAGGACCTAATTGGGAGTGTGTGTGTGTAGGCAGGGTGAGAGGAAGTGGGAGACTTGGGGACAGGGCAGATTTGGTGATGATCTAGTATATGGTGAGAGGAGTCTTGAGGTACAGGATGGATTATTTAGTTGCTTGTATTTCAAAGCTCTATGAAACAAAACATACATTTATTTATTTTGCCTAACTGAAGACATCTATATTCTCTTCTGTTTTCTTTAAATTCTGTTACTATAATCTTGGAAAAGTGGTATAAGAGCCTTTTTCTTCCTAAAAAATCTATGGTGGGTGTTGCTTTCAGTTCTGTTAAGAATTATAAAACTGCACTGTAAGCTGGTAGCACTTTCTGAATCCTTCAAAAAGTGATTCACATTCAGGGAAGGATTTACTTTTTTTTTTTGTCTTGATGAGTTATGCTTAAAGTCTGGGGGAATAACTTTAAGAAGATGGAGAAAGTTGTATGATGGGCTTGACCCATCAATTTTAATTTGGTAATGCCGTTATTTAGTAATAACAAAGGTTTAAATCACTAAGATCAGCTTTAATGTGTTTTCTTTAATGAATGTTATGAAGAGATTATAGGAATGGAACATGTGTCTTAACCTAAGGCCATTATGGCAAGTATGTGATCTCAGACAGATCAATCAGAATGAGATTTTTGGACTTTTGGTAGAAATGCTGGGATAAAGGCACGTATTTTCTTACTCTGAATTTCAGCCTGAAAATGTACAGTTACTAAATTCCTGGAAGCTATCTTTTGACTATAAAAGAAAAGTCGATTGAATAAGAAGCCAACACAGGAAGAGTAGTGCAGAGGAAATTGGGCTGCTAGATCAAATCTTCCCCCAATTCCTTATTTAATCCAGCTGGCTTTGGATTTTATCTCACGTGTATATGAAAACATCCTAACAGATACGTCCCTATTACCAACCATTCAACGCTCTAACCACTGAGCACACCAGCCAGGGCAATGAGATTGTTTTTTAGTTTCTCTTTCTGAGCGTTCATTATTGGTGTATAAAAAGGCCATCAATTTCTGGGTGCTATATCCTGCTACATTTGTTAAATCTAGCAGTTTTTTGGTGGAGTCTTGAGGGTTCTCTATGTATAGTATATCATCTGCGAATAATGACAGTTTTACTTTCTCCTTTGCAATTCGTATGCCTTTTATTTTTCCTTGTCTGATTGCTATGTTAGGACTTCTAGTACTATCTATCTATATAAAAGGCTAACATGATAAGTATCCTTCCCACCTTCCGACCGGTCGCTATGATATGCACTGACCACCAGGGGGCAGATGCTCAATGCAGGAGCTGCCGTGATACACACAAAGAAATGGCACCGCGGACCTGGCGCTGACAAAGCAACACTCGGCTTCCCCCAAGTGGGACACAGGCTCTGCCACCACCCTGGAGCAACAGCCCACCAAATCGCAGCCGACACTGCCGAGACCCCGTGGCACAAACTGCACCCACAGCCCAGCCCAGAAACGGTGGCTGTGGGTGCCAGGTAATGATGTCACGTAGTATCGCCCAGCTTCCTTTCCCTAGTGACAGGCCATCTATATATATAGAAGGCTAATATGCTAAGTGTCCCTCCAGGTAATGACGTCACGTAGCAATGCCTGGCTTCCTCTCCTTAGCGACTAGCCTCCTTGCAATTTCTGCAGCCCAGGAACATGGCTTGCTTTATAGCCAGGTGCAAACACTTTACACTGTAACCAAATGCCTGTGAAGCGTTTTCCCGTGCTTCATCTCATTTGATTCTCACAGAAGTCCTGGAGTAGGTAGATAGGAGACTTGGTGGAATCCTATTTTATTTTTGTTAGCCGGAAAACAGAGATTTAGAAAGCTTAGAAACTTGACCCAACTGAAAAGAAGTAAGAAGTGGTGGACCTTGAAAATGACTTGAGGTTTTCTCACTGTGCAGAATATAGTCAAACACTGCTATAGTTAAATATTTTACCCTTTGTTCTCCCTGCATGATTTACAATAATAATGTGCTTGGTGTTGATATTTACTGCTGTGTTGCTGACAATTACCTGAAAGAGAAGTTGGGGTGTTTCACTGGGCTGGAAAAAGTTTAGCTAAATCAGAAAGCAGGTCTAATTAAGCAAGTTTATTCTATATCTACAAAAGGCTAAGTTGACTCATGCATGTGAGATATATAAAGCTCTCGCTGGCACCAATCGCATGTTTGGGTTTTGATCTGTTATTATCGATCGTGAATTTGGTTGATACTTCTATTTAAAGAAAGGGTGAATAACGATATTAAAATATTTCTTCTAATTAATTTCTTTTCAGTGTGCACAAATTTGTGCACTGGGCCACTAGTTTTAAATAAGAGTGGTGAAAGCAGACATTACTGTCTTGTTCCTGATCTTAAGGTTAACACTTTCAGTTTTTCCCCATTGAGTATAATGTTGGCCAAGGGATTGTCATATATAGCCTTTATTATGTTGAGGTATTATGTTAAGTGAAATAAGCCAGTTAAAGATAAATATCACGTGATGTCACTTATATGTGGAGTCTAATGAAAAAAATAAACTGATGAACAAAATAGGTCCAGAGGCATGGATGCATGGAACACATGCATGGTGGGAAAAGAGTAATCAAATAACATATATGCATATATCCATAAACCATGGATACAGTGTGGGGAAGGCCTGGGGTGTGGTGAGGGCTGGGTAAAGGGGTGCAAAGGAGGGGAGAAATGGGGGACATCTGTAATACTGTCAACAATAAGAAAAAATTAACATATACCTTATTTGGAAAATATTAAAAATAATTATATAAATGCACTTACAGTGTTGATGAACTTTTTTAGAAGATAAAGGTAACAGTAAGTTTTGCCCTTTGATGGCTTGAATTTTTGTGTCACCTTAGTATACAGAGACATTGAGTTTTAAGAGAGCCTATGAGTTTAATTTACCTGTAATATGTTTTACTAAAGAGTTTAGTGATTCTTCTAAATTCATTCTGCAAACTCATTCTGACTAAAGGCAGCATATTGCTTCTATGTGTTCCTAAGAACACAGGTCAATATAAGATATCATGTACCAATTTGCAATTGATGACATTGATTTAATTTTGTCCCTTCTTATTTCCTCTGTAAAATTTCCACAGGGTTTCAATATGATATTTTCCAGACTTTTTTAAAAGCCAGAAACAGTTCTGTACATTTGTAGAGAACACACAAACTTTTTGGGTAAGAAAAATTAGCTCTATTTTGTCCAAAGCTTACAGTGTAAATTTTATCTTTTATCTGAAGTCCAATTACACATTATTTATTTTATGAGAGTTCTAGTGGTTTTTATTTGTAAACATTTTTATTGTTTTTATTTGTAATAAAGCTCATAGCACTGTATTTGTTGAAATCTTTCAGAAAGATTTTCCCCACGTCCCACTCTATCCCCATCTATATATATAAAAACCTAAGCTACCGGCTGACTGTTCGACCAGTAGCTATGATGCATACTGACCACCAGGGGGCAGATGCTCAGCGCACAGGCATGGAGACATGGAACAGACTGATGAATCTCAGAGGGAAGGTGGGAGGGGGGAGGGCGAGAAGAGATTAACCAAAGATCTTATATGCATACTAGAGGCCCTCGGCCTGGCCTGTGGGGATCGGGCTGAAACCAGCAGTCTGACATCCCCCGAGGGGTCCCAGATTGTGAGAGGGCAGGGCGAAGGCCAGGCCAAGGGACCCCACTGGTGCATGAATCCATGCACCGGGCCTCTAGTGTAGCTATATTAGGCTTACTTTTTTCTACATTTGTTTTTTTTCTCTTTTCACTGTACACCCTAAGAATAGGAACACCTATGTAGCTTTAGAGTCACCCATATGAAGACCTAAGCAACAGCTGACAAAACAATTTATATGTTTAACTGAGAGCTCCAAAGCTTACATAAATTGTACAGTCTGGTTAATCTTTAGCAGTAGGCATGCATTTGGCACAGGTTTTGTCATTGTTTATCTTTAACTTACTAATGAAATATATAAGTAAAATGTAAGCTTTTTTGTTTGTGCTCATCATTTGTGCCTGGAACTTAAAAGACACTGTTTATATATGTAATTCTTAGAGTTAAAGGTTTTTTCTCTAGATATTAGTTTCTTTCACAAGAAGATCTTTGAACCATTTTAAAATTAGAGCACATTTTGTATCAGTTGCTAGAGACTATCTATTGTTCAATGTTTGACTTGAGAGAAAACTTGATAACCTAATAACATAAGTTATCTCTAAACTTCTGCCAGGTATGATATTAGGCACTTTGGTGATACAATTTTTGTGGCCATGTTGGGGTGAAGAGCTTTTTAAATAATATTGACATAGTTCTGTTGTCAGCAAATTAATTTTGTAAAAGTTTCTCCCAGTCAAAAAAATCAGTGGTAGCTGAAAATACCTAATTTATTTGGAGCAAATATCAAGTTAACAAAAAGTTCTAAAGCAGTTGTCACAAAGCAGCTAGGAATCAAGTGTAAATCACAGTGATACTTTTCCTCTCTGGGGATGCATCTGAAACACAGTATCAAAGACTGCTATCCACTTTACCTGGCTCCACATCCAGATAAGTGACTGTAGTTTGTATTCAGTTGACTTTCACGTCCCCTAGAGATTGATAGGGGATTCCAGTCCTGACCAAGAAGCACAAATTACACATACTTCTCATTCTTTAGGCCTTTTAATTACCTCTCCTCATCCTTTATGTTGCAAAACACACTTGGCAGCCAGTTCAGGCAGTAATTAGGTATTGAGCTAACATTCCCTTCTGAAAATTTAATCCTTTGATGTCCAAGGCCTTCTAGACTGAGAAGAGAAAACCTGACTGAAACAATGTATGATATGAAGATATGAATTTTTTTATAATTAATAACTACTAGCTGAACTCAGAATTATTTATTCAGCTATCCACTGAAAGTCATTATATTGCTAATTTTACTGTACGCATTAACATACAAATTATACATACATTTAAATTTGCTTTTGAGGAAAATATGCCATTGCTGTTAAAGGGATTAATTGGCTTAAGTAAGTTTTATTTTTTTGACTATACCTTAATACTTCTCTTATTTCACTTTCCCTTTTACCTAAATTATAATAAATAGACTTATGTATTTTTGTATGTGTGCTACTCCATCTAAGAAAGGTAAATTGACCATAAAAATTTTTGTCCATTTGCTCAGGTAAGCATCAAGGAAGCTTGTCTCTGCTCAGTTCTCTGTGTGAAGCACAAAAATATGATAAGAATGATGATGATCATAGTAACAAAGTATTAACATTTCTTTAAACTTGTGTGCCAAGCACTATTCTAAGCAATTTAAGTTTGCTCACTTAATCCTTACATAAACTTTTGAAGTAGATATAATTATAAACTCCATTTTATAGAACAGCAAAGTGAGACACACAGAGGTTGAGTAATTTGCTCAAGGTCATATAGCTAGTGAGTGGAGGAAACAAGAATCCAAACTTAGGCTGACTAGTTCAGTCTATATTCTAAACCATAGCATCTTTGCAAGCTTGTACCTACATGCCATTGTGTAATATAGATGAGTACTATCCATGTGGTTTGAGAATCTAAGACAAGGAATTAAATTAAAACTTACACTTGAATTTGTGAACTTTACCTTGCTATTATCTGAGTACTCGCAAATACAAACTGCTCTTAGTGGCAGTATAGCCAAATATATATTTTTAAAATCTGAAATATGTCAACTCAGTTGAGGTATTAAGCATGCTTAATTTGTGTGAAACAGAATCAAAAGTTTAGAATTTACTAGTACACTTTAAAATAAAAGTTCTGTGGCAGTTACTAGTACTTCTTTAATTTTTAGAAATTTAGCTTGGGCAAGTGACAAGCTCTCTCACGAGTTATAAAATACTAGAGGCCCAGTGCACGAATTCTTGCACCTTGAAAGGAACTGTGGGCCCCGAGGCTGTGGTGGGTACAGGGGCAGTTCTCGGCCCATCCTCCGCGCCCCCGCCAGGCCTCAGGAGCAGGGTGAAGTGGAGAAGCTCTGAGGGGTGATCGGGGCTGGCAGCCGCTACTGGCACCCGCTGGCGGTGCCGAGTGATCAGGGCGCCGGCAGTGGGTGTGAGCAAAGAATTTTTAGTAGCCACCAGAGGCTCGCCCCGATCACCCCTTGGTCTGGTGCCCCTGCTCACCTCCACCATCCTGCCACGGCCGACGCCCACCATGTTTCACGCGCACCCCCTGGTGGTCAGCGCATGTCATAGCATCCGGTTGTTTGGTTGTTCTGCTGTTCGGTCTATTTGCATATTTGGGTTTTTTATATATAGATAATGCTACACTGTTAGTGTCACATTCTGCACATAAATAAGGGCTCAGACTGGCTAAAGGTATGCATCCTTGTCCTGCTTTTCAAATCAAGGCTTTATTATTGTTTCTTTAGACGTTGGCCTAAAAAACAATTTTATTAAATTGTGGGTAGGATGTTGGAACATAAATTCTTTAAATTGTTAGTAACACAACTGTTCATATAGGTACGGATACCTGTAGCATTTGATTTAGGTGCAGAAGGTGAGGAGGGAAGGAAGCTGATGGTGGCGAGTATTTTATTTTTGACACAAGGTACTACTACTACTACACTCTTTCACTCATGCCTGTCAAGGAAGCTCTGCCAGTCATTAAGTAGCTTGATAACTCGCTTCAAGCTTTGCTCAAATCTTATGTCTAAAATCTTTGCGTTTGTGAAATACTCTCTGGTGCAGTAGACCAGTCTGAGTCCTTATTTATGTGTGGAATGTGCTGAGCTGTGTTAAAGCCAAGTTCAGATGTTGATGTTGCAAAGAAACACTGCTTTTGTTATCTTAAGATTTTAAAAAGTATCAAGTTTTCAATATGGATATATTTTCAGCAACTTTTAGTCGAAGAAGTGAAAGTAATTATTAGTATATTAGTGGCAGTGTTGAGATTCTTTGTGCTGAATTCAGTACTTCTCTAAAGGTGTTGATATATAAATGTTTTTAAGTATTTACACTTGTGAAAAAAAATTCTAAAAAGGAAGTTTGTTAGAAAAGCAAGAAGTTGGAAAATGTATTGGTTTGACAGTCTGAGGCATGTCTGAAACATCTTAAGGTTTATATATTTCCTTAATAAAAACCAGTGGAGTTACAAACATCCCCTTGGTGTTTGAATATACATTTCAACAGATCTATTTTCTAGGTGGAAATACTTCACTAAAGCTGTATATCCTTTCTGTTTCATCTATGAAAATAGAAGCACAAATTATTGTACTTTAAACAGTCATTCTTACATTAACCATTAAGAAAGAGAAAATACTGCGAATGTCATCTTCATAGTACATGGAGTAGGGAAAAACCTTGTTTTATTTAAAATTCTCAAAATGAGGGACAGCTTCACTCTAATTGGGAAGGAAATTTGAATTTGGGAAAATGTGGGGTGATAAAGTATTATGTATGGATTATAAATTAGGAAGCCATTTATTTTAAGTATTAAACAGAAGAAATATATTTTTTAAAAGAAAATACACCTTCCAATGGTAAAATTAATTTTTGAAGGTGGTTTCTGGCAAAGATAATTTATATGTAAAAAGGAAATTGTCTGGCTTTATATGTAGATGAGAAAATATGATGATGGAATAAATCAAACAGTACATAAGATTAGCTCCATATCTGTCTAAAACATCAGATTTCAAATACAGCAGATTTGGACACCTCAGAGTAGCTCCATATCTGTCTGTGCTACAACAGTGATGAGTATAAAGAATTTTCAGTTTCAAACAAAGGCATGTTTGTTCTCATAGAATTGGTTAAAGGAGATTTTATTTCACAATGAATTCTTAATGGCCAAGGTCTTTGATTCAGGTTGGAATTAAACTTGTCAAATAGCAACACTGAAATAATGTTTGTGATGTTGTGAATTTAGCCTTTTGCTCTTACATTCTTGCTAGGAAGGAAATATATGAAACATACTGTTGGTTTAAGCTTATAAACTTTCACAGTATTTTCCCAATTCAGTGGACAAAGCCAATTTCAAGACTGCTACTTCCTAGTTTAGAGTTTAGGTGAGATGAAGAATGTTCATCCCTGCTTGAAAATAAATTTTAACTATGGCAAGAATATAAATTTTCTTCTGATTTTCCTCCTTGAACATATGCTTAAAACTTAACATGTCATTTTTGTGTGAACATAAATTTTATTTCACTTAATGCTCAGGGTTTGTGATCCTGTAATATATCTATCACTGATTTATAGTTGGAATGGCTTATAAATGAATGACTGCTCTTTCAAACATTTATAAATATGTGATTGATAGTTTACCACTTGTGGCAAAAATATTTACTTTGAATAATCAAATTAATACATCTTTGATCTTTTCATTTCAAGGATGGTTTTTTTTTTCTTACTCTACCTCCTACCCTATATTTTAAAAGTTAAGATCCAGTATTCTTGCAAACATTTTCTGCACTTGAACTCTGCTTCTCTCCCTTCACTCACTTCTCAAACCACTCTAATTTGATTTCTGCCCATACTGCTTCACTAAAACTGCTATAGCCAGGCCACCAAGTGTCTGTAGCACATTTCTCAGTCTTTGTTGTCATTGAGGCAGTTAATACTGGTACCCACCTTCCTGATCCCACCAAACACAGAGCATTGTCTTCTTCCCGAAGCGATTTGACCTTGCAGTCGATGTTGATGGTTGACCTGGATCAACCCATGATTTTGTGCATTTGGGATTCTCAAAATAAATCCACTTTTCATCACCAATCACAATTCAATGCAAAAAAAAAAAAGACTTCCTTTCATGCTGTTGAAGCAACATTTTACTGATGACTTTTCTGTTTTCCATTTGTCTTTAGTTAGTTGATGTGGCACCCATTTTCCTTCCTTTAAAATCTTTCCCATTGCTTATAAACAATCAGAAAATGTTTGCTGAGCAACGTTTAATCTTTCTGCAAGTTGTTTTTGAGTTTGACATGCATCTTCATCCAATAATGCTTGTAATTGTTGGTCTTCAAACTTTTTCGGTTGACCTGGACGATCTTTGTCTTTCACATGGAAATCATCACTTTCACAGCGTTTAAACCAGCGTTCACAAGTATCTTGAGATGGAGCATGTTCACCATAAGCTTCCCGAAGTATATGATAACTTTTTCTTCAAAATAAAGTAATGAATTAAAACTTCCTGCAAATGCTCTTTTTTGGGGCACGTAAAAATATCTATGATGTTAACACCTTCAGCAAATTTGACATATGAAGTTTTGAAGCTTGCTGTCAATACAACAAAATAGCATACATTTCAAATCGCATATATGTCAACATATGTGTAACTCCATCTATTGAAAAAATCCTCTTTATTAACTGGTACACCTAGTAAACTGGTTTGACTGACACTCATTCTGATGATGTTGGGAACAGGGACCTAATGTCTTGATTCAAAATGCAGTCTAACCTAACCCTTAATCATCTCTCATGTACAATTCTAATATCAATGGAGAAGGTGATAATTTTTTTATAATTATTGATGCATTATTGCTGCTTGAATATCTAAAAAAGTTGATTGCTATTCTACTTACTATCTGGGTTATCTTTGAGAACAAAGGACTCAATTGAAGAAACCTATAGGAAAATGATCAGTATTTCTTTTTGGAATTAGGAACTATTATATGGTGTTTGAATTAGTGAATTAAAAAAAAACTTATTAGAACAGCTTATACTTTTATAGTCATAAAATAGAATGCTCTGGGAAGGCAAGAATTTCTGTCTTCTTTCACAGCTATATCCCTAATAACCGGATACTGAAAAAAGGCTTGCAAAGATTTGTTGAATAAATATCAGTTTATTAAAATCTTGAATTTTTTTCAGTGTTTACTTTTTGGGGAAATATTTATTCTTAATTTTATCACAGATTTAAGAAATAAAAGTGGTGGTGGGGGGACGAGGAGAGAGAGACGAAAGAACTTATCCTATATAATAAAGAGGTAACATGCAAATTAACCCCCATGCCCTCACAAGATGGCTACCTACGACCAGGCTGGCAGGGGGTTAGTGAGGGACGACCAAACAACTGAACAGCAGGCTGTGTGGGGTAGGAGGGCCTTGAGGGGCGACCAGGCTGGCAGGTAGGGGGCAGTTGGGGGCAAGCAGGCCAGGAGGGGGGGGGAGTTAGGGGTGACCAGGCTGGCAGGGGGGGGGCAGAAGAGGAGACCAGGCTGGCGGGGGGGGGGGGTGCAATTGGGGGGCAACCAGGGGGGGG
>NW_005871049.1:0-18935 GCF_000147115.1 Myotis lucifugus | reverse complement strand
TCGCTTCATGGAGTACAGGGTGCGGGAAATTGGGGGTTATTGGGAAGGCAGGCTGGGGGCAGTGAGGGGCGACTAGGCTGGTGGGGGGTGGCAGTTGGGGGCGACCAGGCCGGCAGAGGGGGCAGTAAGGGGTGACCAGGCAGGCAGGCAGGTGAGCAATTAGGAGCCAGTGGTCCAGGATTGTGAGAGGGATGTCCAACTGCCGGTTTAGGCCCGATCCTGGGGATCCTGGATTGGAGAGGGTGCAGGCTGGGCTGAGGGGACACCACCCCCATCCCCTGCCCCATGCACGAATTTCGGCCTCTAGTATACTTATATGTATAACCCATGGAACGTGGACAATAGGGTGGTAAGGATCTGAGGGGTGGTAGGGGCTGAACAGAGGGGATAAAAGGGGGGGATGGGAGACATCTGTAATACTGCCCACAATAAAAAAATGAAAGAAATAAAAGCTTCTACAAATAAGTAAAGTAACTTGTTTTCTTTACTTTTTCTTTTTTTTCTAGAGTACCTGAGCCAAGACAACATTTATACCTTCCTGGTGGTTCAGAAACAAGTCTCTGTAGAACCACAAGCAAAGAAAGGAAACATTCTGTCTTTTTCTTAATTAATTTGACTACATAAGATACTTGACTTCCAGGAACTAAAACACAAGGAAGTATTAAAATTATTATTTGGACATCATTGGACATCCATCATACTGAGGAGTGTGCTTTGTGAAGCTTCCCAAGTAGAGATTTGGAAATTTCCTTGGTGCTCATTTATACTTTGGACTATAAGCATGAGTGAGTTCTGGTTGTGTTTCAACTGCTGTATTGCAGAACAGCCTCAACCTGTAAGTATGAATTAATATACGCACAGATTGGGTGGGTGCTTATGAAACATACTGCTGGTGCTAAGTTGAGAATCAGGACCCTAGCAGTAATTGCAGGGCAGTTCTAAGGAGTGTCACAGAGAGTAGTTCAATGGATCTCCGAAAATCTGGTTAAAAAAAAGGGGGGGGAAGGAAAATAAATTAATGTTTTTTTGAGTAAATGATGTCACAAACTGTGCTAGACCATTGTACATGACTGGGAAGGCTGTGCTCTTTCACCAAGTAGATGACTTCTGGAGGAAAAGTGAGAGAAGGAGCTAAAACAGCTCAGTCGGCCTTGGAAATCAGGGGTGCAAGATGTGACAGCCAGACCAGATTGCACTCACATTTTTTTCAATTTACCATCTCATTTTCCTAACAGAAACCCTTGGAGGAAGATACCATTATCCTTATTTTCCAGTTGAAATAGATCCAGTTTTTTTGCCCAAAGTCATATTAGGTAGTAAGTGGTCTTGGCTGACTTTTTTTTGGCACATGCCCCACTTTTTTGTGCCGTCTAAACTATGCACATATTGTTACCTCTACCGAAATCCTGCCCTCCAACCTCCAATTTTCTGTTCATCTAGATCAGCAGTTCTCAACCTGTGGGTCGCGACCCCTTTGGGGGTCGAACGACCCTTTCACAGGGGTCACCTAAGACCATCGGAAAACACATATATAATTACATATTGTTTTTGTGATTAATCACTATGCTTTAATTATGTTCAATTTGTAACAATGAAATTGGGGGTCACCACAACATGAGGAACTGTATTAAAGGGTCGCAGCATTAGGAAGGTTGAGAACCACTGATCTAGATCAAAAGTCACCTCTACAAAATCTTCCCCAGCTATCTCCTGACTTAGCAAATATTTATCTGCATTCCTACCAGCTCTTTAATTCATTTTTCTATTATGGCATGGAACTTCTTACATAGTAATAATTGTTCTCTAGTCTCTCCCACCACATTTTTAATTCTATAGGGGCCCTGACCTTATTTACTTTGTATCTAAAGCATCAAATCTAATACCTTGGAGAATCTATTACATGCTGGCTGGCTGGCTGAATAAGTGAGTTTATGTTTTATTGTTTGTGATAGCATAAAAGGACAAATGAGGTATAATCTTTTCTAAGCCTTTCCCTGGGTATGCACAGTTAATTTCTAATTTTCCTCATATATGCATTTGTTTTTGAATGTCTTAGTCTGTTATGTCTAGCTCCCCAAAGGGTAAAATATGAAAGATAAAGGGTGGGGGGAGGAGGAGAATGGGTTGTTGGCTTTTTTAAAAAAATCTTTTTTAATTGATTTTAGAGTGAGGAAGGGAGAGAGAGAAACATTAGTGATGAGAGAGAATCATTGATCAACTGCCTCCTGCACGCCCCCTACTGGGGATCAAGCCTGCAACCCAGGCATGTGCCCTGACCAGCAATCAAACCCTGACCTCCTGGTTCCCTGGTTCATGGGTTGATGCTCAAGCACTGAGCCACACCGGCCGGGCAGGTGCTAGCTTTTTAAATCCCCTGGAAGTCACTGCAGCCAGACAAGGAGGGGCTTGCAACAAACAGTGTGGGGAGGTGTTCCAACACTGGCTGCCTATCTCTTTCTTCTCTGTGATCAGAAGTGGAGATATTTGGAGGACCGGGTCCTTTTTGCCTACTCTGGCTACCATAGCCGAGTGTGAGCTGCTCTAGGAACACAGCAAGAGCTGGCTGATGGGTAATGCTACTGTGCTAAGGGCTGACATTGCCTGAAATTACTGTGGTTTACCTTTCAAGCCTTCCGCTGGTGGTTGTAATCCTTGAACAGACTCGAGTTCGAAAATAGTTACATCAGGCTGATTCTGCCCCTGTGGTTGTTGGGTGGCGATGCAGATTCCTGGTGCTCCATGTCCACCATCTTTCTGTTTACTACTTTTATAATTTTGGTTTTTATATTTAGCGCTTTGATCTGTGAAATGTGGAAGATTGGTTGATTTGTGTGGTGTGAGGTGAGGGTTTAACTATTCTTTCATGCTAATCAGCTATCTAAAGACAGTTCATTAAATAGCCAATCTTTTTATTAGTGATTTGAAATGTCATCTTTATTATATACTATGCTTTCATATAGTTAAGAGTCCATTTCTGAAATACATTTCTTTTGGTACATGTGTTTACACATATACTGGTACTACCATATTGTTTTAATTGTTGGTGTTAGTGTATTTTGCTGCTTCATAGAAGAGATCTCTTTCATAGATCTTTTTCAACTGTATTGGTAATGTCTTATTTTTTAAGTTGGATTATTATTTGAGCCCTTATTATTTTCTTCATGTTTTTATTTGTATGAGATATTTCATAATGCATATTTTTATAAGTGTTTACTTTAGGATTGCATTAAATTTAGAATAAGGGATGAGAATTGACATCTTTAAAATTGAGTAATCTCGTTGAGAAACATGGCATGTGTCTTAATTTGTATAGACCTTTTCATGTAATTTTTGCACATTTCTTATTAACTTTGTTTTAGATATTTTATGGATTTTATATTACTATTCTGCTTGAAATTCTGTTTGTCTTTGATATTTCCTAATTGGATTGTACTAATGTATAGGAAACTAATAATGTTATGTACTAATTTTTTATGCAGACACCTTACTGAACACTATATTTTCTAAATATGTCGATATAGTGACATTTTTAAACCTTTTTCTGATACATAAACCTTTTGTGTTGTTGATATCTTAACAGCATTGACTGAGATCTCCAGTATTATGATGTTGAGTAGTATCATTAAGGGTTGAGCATCCTTGCTTCTCCTGACTTTAAAGCAGCGGTTCTCAACCTGTGGGTCACGACCCCTTTGGCGGTCGAATGACCCTTTCACAGGGGTCGCCTAAGACCATCCTGCATATCAAATATTTACATTACGATTCATAACAGTAGCAATATTACAGTTATGAAGTAGCAACGAAAATAATTTTATGGTTGGGTCACAACATGAGGAACTGTATTTAAAGGGCCAGAAGGTTGAGAACCACTGCTTTAAAGGGCTAGGTTGTAATTTACTTAAACATAAAATGAATGTGTATTTTAGTGATTGTATGTTTACCTACACGTTTAAGTTATTGTATACAATTTACCTCTGATATTTCCAAAGATTACATTTTTAACATTTTTAAAGATTATGGAATACTTGAATCCTGTTGCCATTTAGTTTTTAATATTCCTTGTAATTTTTTGTTGGAAATTAGACATGATAATTCTGGGTAAAAGGAAGTGAGGTAAATAGGCCTTTATTTTGAGGTTTTATATTTATCTGGATAGGGGTTAGGCCATACTGTTTGCTGTAGCTGTAGGTGAGGGTAAAATTTCCTTCAGTATCCTTGTATGTGTTTTGAGTTTCCCTAGAGACTTCTTAAATATTCCCCTATTATATAGGAGCCATGTTACAGATGATGGTGAGGTGGTGGGGAAGGGGAAACTTTATGTACTGCTGTGCTTAGATTTCAGTCTTAGTGAGTCTGCCCCTGGGCTGTGATGAACACAAGTACGTCTCAGTTTTGTTTTGGTTTTTACTTAGTTCATACAAAAAGGCTAGAGGGGGCTAGAGTTGGGTATTTCTTTTTCCCTATGTGGAAGGCTAGTGTTGGATAATTCTCTTCCCCAGAGCTGGTTAGTTTCTAGTAAAACCCGTCGATTGGGCTCTGGGGAAGTAGTTTCTCTTCAGGATAGGCTTTGTTAAGAACAGAATGCTCTGGCTTACTTAAAAATGGCTCCCATTCCTCACTCTTTGCTGAAAAACACGGGAGACCTTTCTCTGATGTGCACTTGAAGAACATAGAGTTCCTGGAGGCAAAACTCACAGAAGTGTGGGGTCCCCCTAAGACTGGACCCGTGGGGTTTTTTACTGTCAGACTTGTCTACGCTAATCCTCCAGCAGTTCATCAGTTACAGGTTAGGTTTTCCTACACTGGTCCTGGATACCCTTGGAGGTTTCACCTCATGATAACTTGTGATTTTTATATCTGCCTCTCCAATTTTGGGGGCAGTGGTTCTCTCTGTGATCCCAGTTCTCGAATGGCTGTAAGAATTGTTGGTTTTCACTTTAACTTTTTCCTGTTGTGTGGACGGGAATGACACTTTCCAAACTCTTACATGCCAGACCACAAACCAGAAATTGTATTGCCATATTTTTTTAAGATTGATTACTTTATTGCTGGTATTCATAATGTATATAACAAAGTGAATCCTGTTCCAGCATGTGATCTAGGTATACTCATATAAAGCTAAAATAGCAAGGCATAGATTAGAAATTTAATGTCAGGAGCATACAGCCTTGGAATTATAAATATGACATTGGAAATACATTTTTTGCTGTACAAAGGATATGCAGCATGAGTTTTTTGCACACATATAACATGTCAGTATTGTGTTATTGTTTAATAATACATATTTGTATGAAATATTCCACAGGAATTCCATGGGCATCTGATTTCTTAGTCTTTTGGACTTGCTGAGAAATATGACACAAAACTGATCAGGGCATTGTGGTTACTGCAGTGGAAGAATAGCTTGTTTGTTGGCACTTAGTGACTTCACTGACAATTATATGTATGTTTATAGTCTACAAAAACATATCCTTGCCATTCCATTAGGCAGTATCAAGAGTGCCTTATTTGAAAGCTGCTTAGTCATCTCTAAATACTTTAGTTTTCTAAAGTATTTACTGAAATTAAGTGCCGCATGCCATCTCTCCCACTCGTTCCTTACCACCCCCTGCTCTTGCACATTCCATGTGTGAAAAAGGAATAACCCAACATTGGGAAGAACATAGACTTCATTTTTCTGTGTAGTAGCATACAAATCATACTTTTTCTTCTGACTCCTTCATTTTAGGACAGTATAATACAGTCCCATTTTTTTTAGCGGTAGTAATCCAGACCTCTTTAATTGATGGTAGTATAAATGCTGTAGTTGCTGTTGCTAGATATAGCGAAGGCTGTAAATTTAAAATTGGATGGTGCCTTACAACACAATTTTTTAACACGTTAAGCCCCATGTCATTCGCCGGTGACTGACACTATACTTTCCGTCCAGAAGACAAAACAGCCTGGGCACTTAATGTGTTAAAAATGGAAAGGTTCATAAGCTATTTACAGGACTGTAGTGAAGTCTTGACCTACTTATTGTTGTGCATTGGAGTACAGGTGGGCTTCTTTTCCCCCTAGCTTACTGAGGTATAATTAGTATACAAAAAACTGCACATAATAGCCCTAGCTGGTTTGGCTCAGTGGATAGAGTGTCAGCCTGCGGACTGAAGGGTCCCAGGTTCGATTCCAGTCAAGGGCACATGCCCAGGTTGCAGGCTCGATCCCCAGTAGGGGGCGTGCAGGAGGCAGCCAATCAATGATTCTCTCTTATCATTGATGTTTCTATCTCTTTCTCCCTCTCCCTTCCTCTCTGAAATCAATAAAAATATATTAAAAAAAACAAACAAAAAAACCCTGCACATAATTAATGTATACAATCTGGTGAGTTTGGGCATATATATATACACACAGTCCTGTTACGACCATCACAATCAAAGACATATACTTCTAAGGTATCCTCAAAAAACAATGAATATTGATTTGCACCCCCCCCTTCTATTCATCTATTCATGTTACATGCCTTCCCCATTTGATGTTTTTGCCATATGGTATTGATAATTGCTATTTGTCTCTGAAATGTGTTATTTTAATTAGATATGTACAGTCACCATTATTAGTGCATATAATAATACTGCTATTTCTACAATGGGCCAGGTACTGACGAAATAACAGCGAACAAAACAGACATTGTCTCTGCCATTATGGCTTTCACTGCAATGGCAGAAATATGTAGTAAATAAATAAGTGTATATGATGTCAGGTGATGATAACTGCTTTATGGAAAAAGAAAGCAGGAACATAATATAGAGAAGGAAAAATGGTGGTATTAATGGTGTACCGCATAGTCCTCTCTGATGAAGTGATTTTTAAAAAAATATGTATTTTTATTGGTTTCAGAGAGGGAGGGAGGGAGGGGGGGAGAGAGAGAGAAACATCAATGATAAGAGAGAATCATTAATCGGCATATTAGCATATTATTATATACCTATAGATGAAGCAGGCCATTTCTTAGCAAGCCAGGTTGCTGCTCTTTTTAGTTACTTAAAATGTGACATCAGCAAAAATAATAATTCAAAAGTAGATGATATTATGATGAATCCCTTGTACCTATTTCTCAGCTCAATCATTTTATTTTATCTGATAATTATTTGCCTCATTCAATTCCTTTTTCCCTTTCCTGCATTATTTTGAAGCCAAATCCCAAGAATTACATAATTTTATCCATAAATACATGTCAATATTTATCCCTGAAAGATGACTCTTATATAACATAACCACAATACCATTATACAAAAATATTAATAAGTTATAAGTTTGCTTTACATGTAAGGTATAATAAGCATGAAGCAAATATTACTCAAATTAAGAAACAGGGATTGCCAACACCTCAGAAGCCTCCTAGTGTGCTTTCCCACTACACCCTTGCTCCAATACAAACAAAATAGAACCAGAGGCATGGATACATGGAACAGACTGACAGCTGTCAGAGCAGAGCGTTGGAAGCAGAGAGGACTGGATGGAAGAAGGTGAAGAAATTAGCCACATAACATATGCTTAATCCATAGACACAGACAGCAGTGGTGATGCCCAGAGGGAAAGGGGTGTGAGGGCTGGATGGAGGTGGACAAAGAAGATGAAAATAGGGATATCTATAATAATGTCAGCAGTAAAAATAAAGTTAAAGGAAAATCTGGGTTAACAGTGTGGTCCTAGGTATTATGAGCAACGCTCTTTTATGCCTTGTGTATATGTGTTGTTCTAGGGTATATACCTAGGATGAAATTACTGGCTTTAAAGTCTAAGGACATTCACTTTTACTGTGGGAGAGCACATTGTTTTAAATTTGCTGTTACTAATTTACATTCCACCAGCAGTTTGAGTGTCCCAACCATTGTTCCATATCCTCATCAACACATGGTGTTTTCAGACTTTTAGATTTTTATCAGCCTGGGAGAAAAAAGTATGGCATCTCTTTGATATTTGACCTTGCATTTAATACAATGAGAGTGAAAAGTAACCTGACTTCTTGGACTATTAGGTTGTCTCAATAAATCAGAGATTTCTTGAAATAAAATTCCCCAATTTAGCTCTGCTACACTTTTGTTCATCAGCATTTCCATTTATATATTAGCATGAGGTCATTTCTTTCAGAGTACAAAAAAAAGACACACTTAGATAAATTGAAACATTAAGTTAGGACATTATACTGTAGCAGCTTTCATTTTTGTAGTTAGTTTTAAGTACGCTTAAGCATTTATCTACTATTTACTGTTTCTAGGAACTACTGAAGAAATAAATGCAGTCAGTAGCCACCAGGTATTTATGTCACCTATATACTAAGTATAGTATATTTAGAGCTATAAATATAGTAGAGCTTAATTGAAAAAAGAAAGATGAAAAATAAAAACAGAAGTTCTAGTATTTTCCTTTCACATCCCAGGACCTCTTGGGAGAGCATATCTCACATGACAGACCATTGAATACAGAACAAGTTAGAGCACGGAGCTCTGGAGTCCAAAAATAATATGATTTTTAATTGTGATACAAATAATTACCACTAAAAGGAAAATAAAAGAAACCCGGGGGAAATTTTTTTTTTTCTAACTGGAAGAAAACCCATTGTGGTCACGTAACTAAAAAATACACATATGTGGCCAATAAGCCCCAATGAAATTTTTTTCCCTATATGATCTTTAGAATTTTCTGTCCTCATGTTTATAAAGACAGTCTTCCTCATCTGGGAGGTCATGTTAAGTAGTCAGTGTGTGCTCCTATTAACTGGCCATTTCTATGAATGTTGAAACATTTCTTAAAAGGTCTATTGTTTGCAAGTCATCTGACCCTATCTGGGAGATTGTTATGTTTAGAAAACAGTCTTCAATGACAAGTTCTGTCATTCCTGAAAATGATATGAAAGTCTGCATCTTTTAATAAGCCTGTGAATTCTTAAAATGCCTAAAATAAAGTTGCTTCTCTAATACACCAATAGCATTAAGCTTTGTTTTGCTATTGGGTTTTATAAGCTTAGAAATAGCAAGAATGAAGGGGAGTAGGCCTTTATTTATCTAGAGTTAGTGTGGATTTCGTTCTTATCTCACATAGTGTAGTATATACAAATAGGAAAGAAAGTAATACTCTTAAGGAACTCAAACTATTATTTTTGAAATCAGAATTAAAAAATCAATACTAGGCAGGTAAAGTTCAGGTAATAAACTAGTCATTGTTGTAGGAAAATAAAATGGTTATGCAATTTTTATATAATCTGTGACTAAAGAGAAATTAGAATTTAAATAATTTCTGGGGACTGATGGTATAGTGATATTTTAATTATCTGGGCTTGATTTTTATGATGTCTATGATATATTGAACATTTTCAGAAACACTTTTTAAGAATCTTTTCATTGGTGATGTAAATATATGGTAAAATAAATTCTGTTTTCATATTTATCTGCCTTAAACTTGTAGAATGGGTAAACAATATTACAGATCAATTTTATTAGTGGCTCTCTCATATGCAAGACAAAGTCTGATCTCAGCTATGTCTCCTTAAGTACCACGTACTCTAAAGATTTGCCTGGTTTCTTATCATTTTTGTACATAATAAACATTCTAATTTTTTTAGATAAGCTGTTTTGTTTGCTTATGTTCCATTTATTTTTGTAGATTGAACTTTTATTTCCTTGAAAAGTAATTTCTTATATTTCTCCATTTTAGTAGTTGGGACATTATTTATTTTGTTTTCATTTGTGATTTGTTTTCTGTTTTCATTGTGAACTCAAATTTTTCATACAATCATAAAATTTTAGCTCTTAAAGGCATCTAAGCAAACATCTGTGTAGTCAAATGCATGTACATACACATGCAGATTTGGAAACTATATTAGAAAGTTAGCTAGTAACTTAAATTAAGACTAGTGAATCAAAACTAGTTAAAGACTAGTTTTGGGGGTTTTTTTCTACTTTATGTTTTGGTAAATTTTATCCAAATGAAAAGGAATACACCTATTGGATATGAAATTGAATTATAAGACTATGCCAATATACAACACTAGTTTTGATGAGGTGGAACCAGCAGTTTTAACATTTTATTTTATTTTAGTTTTTCTTTAGTTTTAACATTTTAAAAGACCTTGCCACCAAATGTTAATTATTAATCTGACTTAAAAAAATTTTTTATTTATTTCAGAGAGGAAGGGAGAGGGAGAGAGATATAGAAACATCAATGATGAGAGAGAATTGTTGATCAGCTGCCTCCTGCACGTCCCCCATTGGGGATTGAGCCTGCGACCTGGGCATGTGCCCTGACGGAATCAAACCATGATCTCCTGGTTCATAGGTCGATTCTCAACCACCGAGCCACGCCAGAGCCATGTCGGCCAGGCTTATCTGACATTTATAGACCTTCTTAGTCCAAATACTTTCATATACATTAACTTAATGATATGCATAACTATCATCTTAATTCACTCCCCCTCCCCCTTCCCTATCTCTCTGTTTTGTATGGTTTGGATCAGTGGTTCCCAAACTTATTTGGCCTACCGCCCCCTTTCTAGAAAAAATATTACTCAGCCCCTGGAAATTAATTTTTTAAAAATTTTAATAGCAGTTACTCATCGCCCCCAAATGCACCTGTGGCCATCACTGCCCCCCTGGATCGCTGCAGCGCCCATGGGGGGGGGGGGGGGCGGTAGCGCCCACTTTGGGAATCAGTGGTTTGGATTTTGGTTTTATTTTATTTGTTCTTGCTGTATCTACCTGGCATCTTTATATACACAAATACTTCTTTTGCATGTCTCTATTATGTATATATGCATATACTAACAATTCATTAAGGTACTAGAAACAGTGTTAGCTGTCTGTGAGTCTGGCTCATAGAATAAGTAAACAGAACCTCCTCTAAGAAAAGCAATTACTAGATGCCATTTTCTTGCCTATCTTAAGAACAGGTAAAATTAGTAAGAAACATAAGACAAATGTGATTTCAGTAGTGTTTAGCTTTGGGAAATTTATCTCATTTTTAGGAGCTTTAAAGTTAAGGGTAATTATGAGAAACTAAGTTTTTCCCTCTTTTTTCTCCTCTTCATGAGATCTGGTTTTTTATGGGAGTTAGAGTTATTCAGATATGGGTTTGAATTTTAGTGCCAGTACTTATTTACTGTTTGACCTTGAGTAGATTTATTCTTTGCAAATAGGAATAATGATAAGAAAAATAGAAGTAATAATTCTGTTTCATAGGATTCAGTATATTAAAGTAGATAATAGATTAAGTGTTTTAAATAAGATAATTTATGTAAAGTGCTCAGCTAGTACCTGGCATTTAGTAAGTGCTCCTATTATGGATGTTGAGTTGATAAATTGTTTCCTCTTTTTTTAAATAATGTGGGTTTTGGCTTTATTTTGTTTTTACCTCAATTAGTTACAAGTACATTTTATTTGAAATGAACAGAGGTGGTTTTGTTTTGTTTTTAGTTACCAGGAAGAGAGATCCAATTGTCTAATATAAGAGAGGATGTTGGACTGAGCACACACACACACACAAGCTCTCTCTCCAAAACCCCACTTTACATGACATTAAAGGAATTTAAAAACAAAATGTAGCTTTGGCAGGTGTGGCTTAGTGGATGAGCATCATCCCACACACTGAAAGGTCGGTGGTTAGATTCCGATTCAGGGCACCTACCCAGGTTTCGGGTTTGGTCCTTGGTCAGAGTTCATATGGGAGGCAACAGATCAATGTTTCTCTTCCTCTATCTGAAATCAATTTTAATAAAACATTAAAAAAAAGAAAAAAGAATTTGCTTTAAAAAAAAAAGGCCTCTGCTGAATGAAAAAACAAAAGGCACAGAATGCTCCCAGGAACAAGCTGGAATTACAACTGAAATAAGGAAAGGCTTCCTGAATAATCAATGGAAAACTCACAGGAGAGAAACCTGATACCCAAGGACCGAAGGTGGAGACCATATAGAGACTGGTAGGAGGGGCGGAGGCTCAAAAGGGCTGGCCGGGCACCCACAGATGGCAACTGAAGTCCCGGAGAGATGTCTGCGGTGGGTGGGGGGGTGGGGGGGGAGTGTGCCACTGAAAACTCTGTGATATAATCCCAAAGCTGGGCTTCCCAGCAGAAAGCACCAAACTGAGGATGGTACCCATATAGCATCTAGCTGTGAAAAGTAGTGGGGTGCTGTCTGCCAGGGAATGGCAGCTGGAAGTTCAGGCACCCACTTAAAGGGCCAATGCACAAAAATTCCCTGTGGGGCCACCCACCTTGTGCTCTGGCAGAGGGAGGGTGAAGTGGACTGGAGCTGTGAGAGCAGAAACCAGGACTGGGGACTCGGGGGATAGGGCTCAGAAGGCAGACACCCCAAGTTTCGTGCTGAGTCATTCCCTCACACAGCTGAGGACATCTTTCCCACATAGACATCTGCCTTGCCTGGGGGGAAAACAGTTGGCACACCCTATAGGAAAACATCTTACCTTGAGGCCACTTAAGAGATTAAAAGTAACAATTAGCCTCCTGACAGAAGCAACTGCCCCACCTGTTGAAAAAACTCTCCACACCTGAGGACGATTGCCTGTGGGCAATTCAACTCTGAATCCTATTAGTCTGTAGACCAGTGGTTCTCAACCTGTGGGTCGCGACCCCTTTGGGGGCCGAATGACCCTTTCACAGGGGTCGCCTAAGACCATCGGAAAACGCATATATAATTACATATTGTTTTTGTGATTAATCACTATGCTTTAATTATGTTCAATTTGTAACAATGAAAATACATCCTGCATATCAGATATTTACATTACGATTCATAACAGTAGCAAAATTACAGTTATGAAGTAGCAACGAAAATAATTTTATGGTTGGGGGTCATCACAACATGAGGACCTGTATTAAAGCAGTGGTTCTCAACCTTCTGGCCCTTTAAATACAGTTCCTCATGTTGTGACCCAACCATAAAATTATTTTCGTTGCTACTTCATAACTATAATGTTGCTACTGTTATGAATCGTAATGTAAATATCTGATATGCAGGATGGTCTTAGGCGACCCCTGTGAAAGGGTCGTTCAACCGCCAAAGGGGTCGCAACCCACAGGTTGAGAACCACTGGTATTAAAGGGTCGCAGCATTAGGAAGGTTGAGAACCACTGCTGTAGACAGAGGTGGTCTCTGGAGGCTTTGAGTCTTTGCCTGATCCAATTAGTCAGAAACAGCCTTTAACACTGTCCTGCACTAGAGATTGAGAAGTATAGAGGATCTACCTAAAACATAGTCACAAACCAAACGGACAACCAAAATGAGGAAACAAGAACCCCCCCCCCAAAGGAAACAACCCCCAAATGAAAGAACTAGTGAATTCTCCAGAAGAAGAGATAAATGAAGCAGAGATAAGAAATTTATGTGAAACAGAGTTCAGAGTAATGATGTTTAAAATGCTCAACAGTATGAAAAAAGATATAATAACTATGAAAAAAGAACAGTCTGAGATAAAGAATGACATAACACAAATAAAGAACACATTGGAAGAAATATACAGCAGATTAGGGGAAGCTGAGGATTGAATCAGTGAATTAGAATACAGAGGTGAAAACATCACTCAATTAGAGAACCAAAAAGAAAAAACAATTAAAAGTCAGGAGAACAGCTTAAAGGAGCTGTGGGACAATGTGAAACGTAACAATATTAGAATAGTAGGTGTGCCAGAAGAGGCAGAAAGGGAGAAAGGAATAGAGAAGGTGTTTGAAGAAATAATGGTAGAAAACTTCCCTAACCTGGTAAAGGAAAAAGTCACACAAGTTCAGGAGGCGCAGAGAACCCCGAACGAGAAGAACCCAAACAGACCCATACCCAGACACATCATAATTAAAATGCTAAAAATTAAAGACAAAGAGAGAATCTTAAGGGCAGCAAGAGAAACGAAAACGTACCTACAAAGGAGTTCCCATAAGGCTGACACCTGATTTCTCATCAGAAACTCTACAGGCCAGAAGGGAATGGCATGAAGTACTCAAGGTAATGGAAAGCAAGGATCTGAGACCAAGATTACTATATCCAGCAAGGCTATAATTCAAAATAGACAGTCAAATAAAGAGCTTCCTAGACAAAAAAAGGCTAAAGAAGTTCATCACCACCAAGCCAGCATTACAAGAAATGCTAAAAGGATTGCTGCGAAAGAGAAACAGAGAGAGAAACCTAGCCATACCGAATTAAAATGGCTATAAATAAGTACCTCTCAATAACCCTAAATGTAAATGGATTAAATGCTCCAATCAAAAGGTGTAGGGTAGCTGAATGGATACAAAAACATGACCCAATTATATGCTGGTTACAAGAGACCCATCTCAAAACAAAAGACACAGGATGAAAGTGAAGGGATGGAAAAAATTTTTCCATGCAAATAGAAAAGAAAAAAAAGCTGGAGTTCAATACTCACATCCGACAAAATAGACTTTAAAAGCATCATGCTAAGCGAAATAACCCAGTTGGAGAAAAATAAATATATGATCTTACTCATTTGTGGAGTATAATGAACAACATAAACTGATTAAGAGAAATAGAGCCAGAGGGGGGAAAAATATATAGTAGAATATAATAGAAGTAATCCTGTTTGCAGATTTTTAATATTTCCTACAGCTTTTGTGATATCATACTATGTTAGTACAGTTTTGGTAATATTATTATACTTAAAATCCTTTTATTCTTGAAGTATTAATGTTTATTGTATGTAGTATTATATATAAGATGATTTTTCTTGAATAATTGGTGTCTATTGCATGTAACATTTAAAATTGTTTTTCTTGAGATATTAATGTTTATTGCATGTAACACATCTAAGGTCATTTTCTTGAAATATTAAGGTTTATTGCATGTAAAATAAAAGAGTAAAACTTGTAAACAATAAAATGTATAAAAAGATAAAGCCCACAAAGGAAAAGAAAATGGAGAGTGGAGATAACCCTGGATGAGAGATACTTTTTAAAATGGATGATAGAAAATTTACTAAATGCATCAACAACCTAATTGCCTGAAGAGGGGATACTGACAAAAAGCAAGCCAGCATTTTTAAACCACCTTACTCTTAGAGTGCTTTCAGCCAGGGTCGATTCCCTCAGATTGGCCTTCAGCCAGTTCCTTCTCTAGATTCTACATAAAAGACCCGGTCATATCTGCAGTTGTGGGCTCCCCGAGGAAAAAGTCAGCTTGCCACCTTATTGCCTTTCATTGACCCCACCATTTAGCATGCTGGATGCACACAGGGAAGCCTCGTTGGACAGTCCATGATCACCATGTTACCAGTCCTAAGTCTGTGTGCCAGATGCTTCAAAAGTCCACAACTCAAACGTCAGAGGTTGAAGTAAGGAAAGTTTATTGACCGATGAGATCCCAGCTGAGAAGAGGGGAGCCTAGTGGTAGCTCACATTCATCTTCAGACCGAGTTCAGGCTTCTTTTATGTCAAGGGAAGGGGAAATGGGAGGGCCTGTTTTTGGAATTCCTCTAATGATTAACATGTCTACATGCAAGACAAAGCAGGCGCTGTTAGCCTGAAGGCCATGGGACCTACACAGGCTTGAACAAGATGGAGCCAGAGAGACTGCGAATTTCCCTGTTACAGCCAGGTATGAAGGAAGCTAAAATAAATGAACTGAGTAAAAGAACTTGGAGGAAATACATGCTAACGGGTTGGAAAAGAACTAAAAACAACATGAATATTCCTCAGATGATTAAGATATTGGACTCATTAAACAAAAACAATGTGCATGTAAAGGAAAGAGAAAGAACAAATCAGGAGGACAGTGTTCAGAGATGATAGAATAGCTGAAATGAAGAAGTCCAGTAGAAGGGCTGGAAAGTAAAGAAATCTTCCAGAAAGTGAAACAAATTGAGATATAGAAAGTACAAGGGAGAAGTTAAAAAAAAATTAGGTGATCGATCCAGGAGTTCAAAATCTGCCCAATTAGAATTCCACAGAGGAGAGAACAGAGCATTTGAGGAGAATAAATTATCAAAGTAACAATACAGGGACAACACAAGAGTTTCTTGGTTAAAGGCCTCTTGTTGAATGAAAAAAAATTTACCCATCCCTGACTGGTTTGGCTCAGTGGATAGAGCCTTGGCCTGTGGACTGAAGGGTCCCAGGTTCGATTCTGGTCAAGGGCATGTACCTTGATTGCGGGCACATCCCCAGTAGGAAGTGTGCAGGAGGCAGCTGATCGATGTTTCTCTCTCATTGATGTTTCTAACTATCTCTCTTCCTCTCTGTAAAATCAATAAAATATATATTTTTAAAAAAATTTACCCAGAACATTAGTGAAAATTCAGACTCTTTGAACTAATCAGCTATCTAACCAGTTGTACTGCAACGTGTTTGCGGACAGTGTTGGAACAATTAATGTTTCATATTAAGTTAAGCAAACAAAAAGCAATTCAACACAAAACAGTACAAGAAAGGAAATTATAAAACTGCTTGGCTTAATTAGGAACAATTTTATTTTTCTTTATTTTACATAGTAAATGTTTTGGGGGAATTATATGACCTTTTTTTGATATACAAAGATGTTTATTTTAGAGAAACTTGTCAGTGCAGTGGTGTGAAGGAAAGAACAGTGGACAAGAAAGACTCAGACCTGTTTGAGTCATTGTGGGACCTTGACAAGTAGTGTGATCTTTTTAGGTACATTGGTTTTCTGTTGCTGCTGAAACAGATTATCACAAGCTCAGTGGCTTTAAAACAACACAAATTTATCATCTTGCAGTGCAAGAGGTCGGAGTCCAGTATAGGTCTCCCGGTACTAAAATAAATGTAGGGCATCGTATTCCATGAGGCTTTCCTTGTGCAGTATGCAAGGTGTTTCACCAGCCCCTTACACGCTAGCTGTTGTAGCATGCGTACACATACCATGCACAGAAACAACACCAGGTGGACCCATGGCAGCAGAAATCTCCCGGGTCATAGAGCCTTTAACACTCAAAAGCATTGAAATCTGTATCATTAGTTCTTTAAAAAGCTATTTCAGATGAGTTTTTTTAAACTTATTTTGTACTTCAGTTTTCATACTTGTGATACGTGACTTAAACCAGATACTAACTTGAAATAGAAGGAGAAAAAGAACTCCCTGTGTTGCTTTAGGTTTCTCACTGAGATGAGAACAGCTAGTTCCTTCTGTTTTGCTTTTAGCAATTTTGCCCTTGAAAAGATCACTATAACTTGCTTAGCTATTTCTTTTAAAAACAAATTTGGGGGCCTCCTGCAAACTTCTCATCTGTCACCAGATTCAAAATTTATACTACCTGGGGAGAGGTTCGTTAACCTACTAAATTCTAAAGCACTGCACTTAGAATTGAGTTTTAAATGCATTAGCAGCAACCCACCTATTTTTAAATATTGCCAGCAGGAAATATCTTGTCTTTATGGAGTTTGACTTAGATAATTCACTGCTTGTAACTCTAGTTGGGTGTTTTGATTGCTCTGTGGTGGTCTAAGGTGGCTCATCTTTTATAGAAATGGCTCCTCATAGCAGCCCTTTTCATGAGGACCTGCTGGCATTCCAGTGAGTGCTCAGGGCTCTGGAAGCCAGAGGAGAATGATCGTTACTGTTCTCGGAGCGGAAGATACAGTATGCGTGGGTATCCTGGACAGGTTCATTATCTTCTGAAGTCTTGCGGCCTGAAAGTTCCAGCTTTTTGTCCCTCCCCTGGGTGGCAGGCACTTTCTTCATTCACTGTCAGTTTCTAGGACGACTTCAGGATGTACTATCCCATTACCCTGCGCTCCTGGCCTTCATTTGCTCTTCAGTGGCATGTGTTTGCACACTAAGCTGCCCAGAGAGTAACTTTAGAGGAAGTTTTAACTTTTGAGTGATTAGGCAATCATTGTTTTTCTAGAAGCTGTACTTGATCATTATTCTACAAATGTGAGGGAAGTGGACTATTTATATTGCTACCAAAAAAGTGTTTGAAAAATTAAGCCCTAAAAACGATGTGAATGTAATGTTTATACATTCATAAGTTGACTTACTCAAAAAAAGTATGTTGATGAATTGCTGTGGCCATGTATGGTGCTGGCCCTGGTGGGTTCACATTTTGTACGTCTGTATGGGAGCATACCTTCCATCCAGTGGACCGTTTGAATTTGGTGAAAGGTGCAACTTTTACTTTGGTAGAGGTGACTACAGGTGCTCTGGGAGCACAGAGAAGGAACACCTAAGCCCAGACTAGAGGGTGTAGAGAAGGAAGGCCTGAGTCAGGTTAAGGAGCAGGAAAGAATCCTCCAGGAAGAGGGCAGAGAAGTGAGAGCATATTTAGGGAACTGCAAGTAGCAGATGAAAGCCCAGAGTGCAGGAAAGGAAGTAGTAAAAGATGAGGTAGGCGTGATTAACAGGACTTCATAGGCTGTGTGGCGTTTTGAACTTATCCTCAAAGTTTTTGAAAGCCACTGAGTGTTTTTAAATGGGTGAGTGACATATGATCAGTTTTGTACTTTAGAAAGGTACATTTAGGTAACGGTGAAGAATATTGGGAGGAGGCAGAAGGTTGTAAAGGTGAAAGCAGTTAAGTTAGGGGACAACTGCAGTGAAAGGTGCAAGGTGATAGGGACTTGACAGAGGCTGTGGCAGCGATGGGGCGGTAGAGGTTAGCATCCACAGATGCTGATTTGATGTGCTAGTCTGAGGCAGGAGGTGGAGGGATAGCCCTCAAACATGGCTTGAAGTACTGGGAGAAGTGTTTACCAAAATAGGGAATGAAGAGGAGGTAGAGGGTTACAGAAGTAAGATTATGCGTTCAGTTTTGGACATAGGAAATTTGAGTATCCTCTAGTCCAGCGTGGGCAAACCCCGCCCGAGGGCCGGATCCGGCCCGTTTGAAATGAATAAAACTAAAAAAAAAGACCGTACCCTTTTATGTAATGATGTTTACTTTGAATTTATATTAGTTCACACAAACACTCCATCCATGCTTTTG
>NW_005871048.1:64957249-64990205 GCF_000147115.1 Myotis lucifugus | reverse complement strand
TTGGAGAGAGGCCATTTTCCTCCTTTGCTCTTCACTCCGCTGTGTCTGCTGAGAGCCCTGAGGTTAACCAGCTGGAGACACGCACGGTCCACGCACGGAAAACAGGCTGTCAGCGTTTGGGAAGAGGCTTCTAGACGTTCTTTGGAGAATACTAGTACGTAGCTGAGACAAAAACCTGGTGTTGGTCGTGCCCGTCTAGGTGAGTGTGCTGGGGAGGCCACTGAGGGACATTTCTCTCTGCTGGTCTTTGTGTCGGTGACTGAGAACACAGCCTGATGCTGTGGATTGTCGCCCGCCTCCGGAAGGAGAAGGCTGCTCTATCTAAAAACTGCCATTGCATCCAGGAGCGAGTCTGCATCACAGCAATTTGCTATTTTCTGCTCCAGGGACGGAAAAGCAGACACAGCTTAGCTTTAGCTGCTTCCACTTCAGTATCCTTGCCCCTTCCTTGCCCCTGAAACATAGATTTCCCCCCCAAGATTCCAGCAGGAGGGGAACTGGCCTTTAATTGTATAATATGAGCTTCTTGAATAGGGTCATTAAGGTTTCTGAGCCTCGGCATGGCCGACATTTGGCTCCGGATAATTCTTTGTGGTGGGACTGTCCCGTGGATCGGGCGATTTTTAGCAGCATCCTGGGCCTCTGTTCACTAGGGGCGCCCCACTAGCACCCCTCCCCAACCTCAGCTGTGACAACCAGAGGCCTCTCCACATACTGCCCATGTCCTCTGAGGGCAGCGTCGCCCCCAGGTGGAGAGCACTCCCTGGAGATAATGAACATCATCATTAGAACTCGAAGCACATTCCATGTTCCCAGACCATCTCTATTTAAAGAATGGCACACGCGGGTCTCTGGCAATTTGTACAGAAACTGAACCTTTGTGCGACAAAAAGCTGGGCTCTGCCTTCTAGGTGACAATGCTGAAATGCAATCCAAAACCTCATTCAGGGCTTCCTCCGATTACATCAGTTCATTATTTCATATTGTGTGGGGTCTTTTCCAGGCGACAAATTGGATTTTGATTTTTGAAAGCATGGCAGTTGGATTTTTAATAATATTTAGGATTAAAAGGGAAGATGAGAAAACTTTTATTTTCTCGTTATAAGTGCCCCTAATTGAATTTTAGAAAGTCTGTTTGGAAGAAGTTAGACGTTAGACAACATGTTGTGAGGCATGCGGATGCTTCAACCTGGTCAGAGGGAGAACAGACCCCAGATTAGCCGTGGGCAAACTACGGCCCGCGGGCCGGATCCGGCCGTTTGAAATGAATAAAACTAAAAAAAAAAAAAAAGACCGTACCCTTTTATGTAATGATGTTTACTTTGAATTTATATTAGTTCACACAAACACTCCATCCATGCTTTTGTTCCAGCCCTCCGGTCCAGTTTAAGAACCCATTGTGGCCCTCGAGTCAAAAAGTTTGCCCACCCCTGCCCCAGATGCTTGGAGGGTCTCGAGAAAAACGAGCAGCCATGAGCTCATGTGATGATGGTTCATTTCATGTGCCAACTTGGCTGGGCCATGGCGCCCAGATATTTGGTCAGACATTATTCTGGAGGTTTCTGTGAGGGTGCTTTGGGTTGACATATATATTTAAATCAGTGGACTTGGAGTGAGCTGCAGTGCCCTCCATAATGTGGGTGCACCTCATCAAATCAGTTGATAGCCTTCAGTAGAACGGACTGACCTCCCCTGCCCCTGCTCCCAAGATGCCTTTGGACTTGAACTGCAACACCGGCTCTCCTCTGGGTCTCCAGCTTGCTGACTGACCCTGTAGATTTTGGACTTGCCAGTTTCCATTATCACCTGAGCCAATTCCTTAAAGCAAATATCTATTTATCTATCTACCTACTATCCACATCCTATTGGCTTGGTTTCTCTGGAGAACCCTGGCTAACACAACTAGAGGAGAAATCCCAAGCAGTTTCTTGGTTAAGCGTCACCACCCACTCACCCTGTTTTCCAGGAGCATATGGCTGTAGACGCCTCCTGGGAGGGTTCCGCAACGCACTGTTTCCTTGTTTTTGTTTTGTCTCCTTTCGATTCTGCAGAGGCCAGCAGGATGCCAGGTCTTGGGGGGAAAAGGTTTACTTTGGGTTTGTAAGAAGCAGCATTTAAGCAGCACAGCAGCTGTCAAGTTGGAAAAAGCTGCGGAACAGCAGAAGAGCACCCCAGGCCGCCGGGGCAGGCAGCAGATGTTCTCAAAATAATTAATTAATTAAGAACCTGGCTGGGTCTGGCAATGTCTCCCCTCCCCACCCAGACCCTCCCGTAGCCCTGCCCTACAGCTGCTTCTCCATGACACGCTGACGCACACACGGGCTCATGTGTGTGTCCATAGCTAGCTTGTGAAAGGACCGGGACCGAGGACACGCAGCAGTATCATTCTGCTTCGGGAATGTTGTGTGCAGGCGAGTCAGCGTTCCAGATCCTGACACACCCCAGATCCTCCCCTGACCAGTGGGGCACCTCCCGGTGTCAGTCTGGGATCTGACTGTGGACCTCAAGGTTGGATAGTTGTGATTATTTTTGCATCCCACTCATATGGGTTACAGAAGAGAGGCGAATGTCTTGCTTGTCAAAAGCTGCTCACAGCCACCCCAGACTTCCTGCTAATTGTTCCTCCCTAAGTCTGTTCCCAAAGGGCCCATAGCACAGGGCCAGCTGCTAGGTGCAAGCAGGATGTTTTAATCAACTGCCTTAAGCTTTTCCATTTTTGGACGTTTTAAAGTAGATGATTAGACTCAAGGTGCCACACGTCCAATAGTCCGACTTTGTGTCTGTGAAACAGTTTGTGAAAATACCCATCATGCATGCATGTTTGTGTTTCTATAGAAACCATCTGGCAACCCTAGTAAAATGTAAGAGAAAAATCTCTGAAATGTAAGAAAAGACAAGCCATGAGGAGAAATGCAGGGGCTTTATTATAATCAGTATTATTCTTCAAGTTAACAATTGGTACTCATTGAGGAAACAGTATGCTTTCAGCAAGCCACAGATACATGCCAGGTGCAACTACAAGTACATGAACATGCCCCTTGGGAAACAGCACGGCGCTCCTGCCTGCAAACCCAGGTATCAACAACGCGCCTACATTTCTGTAGCGGAAGGTGCAAGGGTCTGCACAGGCCTGACCTGCACTGCCTGCTCTCAGCGCCCTTCTGGGATGCCAACTCTGGGGGGTGGGGAGCTGCTTGCTCCGTGTGCCCCACGACCATGCTGCCCACAGAGTGTGCCTCTCCAAAGCCAGCCTTGGTGTAAACCAACCTCTCAGACTAAGAAATACCAGATGTGATCACATGGTACCTTGAAGGTTAGACTCCAGCTTCCGCAAGCCAGTGGGAGGAAACGACACGGCCTTCAGAAAGCCAGGCAGGGCTTTTCCCTCAGGGGAGGGCATGGGTCTGCCTAGGTCTGAGTCACCCCTGCTCATCGCAGCTCTGGACTGAATGGCATCGCAAGGCTGGTGGCGGGCACGCTGCTCACAGCGCACTGCTGGCCTGCAGCAAATGCCACTGCTGGCAAGTGGGGTGGCTGGTGGGAGGGCCCTCCCCAGGCCTCTGCTCAGGAAGATCTGAAGGCACCTTTTGCTTTTCAGAAAAGCAGGCACTCCACCCCCGAACCAGAGAGCAGCCCAGGGCGGCTCTGGGCAGGAAACACACAGAAAGCGGGGCCACCTGACGGGCCCAAGTGAAGGTGGGCCCAGCAAACGTGCACAGGCAGAAGGCAACTGGACAGCTGGGCCCCTGGCTCACAGGCTTTTCTAGCTCTAATGGAATGTGGTGTCTCTTATTCCCAGGGAGACAAAGGGCAGGTTCGGTCTGTTCTCTCTGCGTTCACTTCTCTCCCCATGCAGTCTGTGCTCTTGCTGTGTGTCCAGAATTGGCTATCCGTCTGCCTGGCCAGTGGCCACTTCCAGAACTCAGAGACAGCTCTAGAGGTGAGTGATGACAAACACGAATTTGTCTCGATTGCTCGGGTGCAGGCTGCCTTGAAGGCGGGGCAGTGCTGGACTTGGGACCCACACTGAGATCTCCTCCCAGAGGTACTACCTTCGGGCAAACTACCTGCCCTTCAATTGAATAACAGAGCCACCTCAGAGAGGCAAACTGTTCTTTGGTCCTTCTGGGGTCGCCCTGCACAGGGACCCCTGGTCGCACAGGGAGTGACATTCAGGGCTGCTGTGGTCCGTTTTAAGTCTTCCTTGATGTCTTTCTGAAACCCACCCCCGTAATGAACACCCTCATTTCATACGCTCCCTTAGGTGTGCAGATTTGATTGTCCTAGTGCTCAGAAGCATAAAACGATTGAGCTTTCCTCCTAATGTCAATCCAATCCTCCCACATCTGTGCCCTTTTGTTTTTAAGACCACAGGCAGGACTTTTAGTCAATGGCTCAAATAGTTCTAAAGCTAAACTCTAAGCAACTTCATTTTGCTCAGAACTCGGCAGGTTCTGCTAACGGCCCCTCACCAAACAGGACTCCCTGGGAACAAGGTTTGGGGTCTGTTTCTAGCTTTGATTGGAAATGTAAGGCAAAGGAAGGGCGCATTGCTTTGCCTTAGATCTCCCATGGAAAAGTGTTTGGAAGAAAATGCAGTTCTCTTTGCCGGGGAAATACCAAATGTCAGGAACCAGGCAGGGCAGGGGAGGGCGCTGGGTCCTCGCGGTCACTTGCGAGGCTGCTGGATGTGCTGGGTTCTATGGGACGGGTACTTGTCCATGGAGGCGTGGGGCTTCTGGTGAGCCACCTGGGCGGCCGCCGGGGGGAAGTCCTTGTCGCCCTGTCGGAGACACAGAAGGAAGGCATGGCGTCATCAACACTGACTAGCTGGGTTCGTGCAGGAGCAAGGCCCCAACCCCGAGTCCACCGTGTCCCTGCAGCGTGGGTGATGGACTGGGGGCCTATGGGCAGGCAGGAGCCTGTCCCCTGGCCTGTGGGGGCCCTGAAGCTCCCTGGGGAGCGGAGGGGCACTGAGGCCCACACACCACCTAGAAGGTGAGGATCTGGCTGTCTCTGCCCACATGCCTGAGATTGCAAACTACATGTGTTTGGGTGTCTTCTGCTAGAACTGCTCCTGTAATTGTCTGAACTGGGGGCCTGACAGAATCAAATCCAGGCCTTCCATTCAGATCTGCCACCACAGCTGTGAGCCGGGAAGGATACCAAAGGGCAGGGCTGTAAGGTGTGAGACAGCACCTGTCTTCACCTGCCAGGCCTTGAAGAAGGTACCCCTGTCTCCAGGGAGGAATCACTGGGTGCCACAGGGCCTGTGAGGCTGCCGCCAGGGCTGCTCCGGTTAACCAACTGGCCATGGTTGACCTCAAACTTGTGTCTGCATTTACTTTTCTCACATGTAGTAGACGTGCCACTCATCTGTCCCAGCGTCTCAGCACGGCTGTGGTGAGCTGTCCCCAGCAACGACATTTTCTTCACACATCATATGCTAAGTGCTCAGCTGTACTGTGAGCCACAGAACTGTGGGTGGTGTTAGTTAGCGTGTCCTCCTCACAATGGGAGTTAGCTGGTGGGAGGACTGGAGTTACAGAACACTGGGTTCTCCACAAGAGGGTGCTCTTTGTAAAGGGTATGACTAAAGCCCATGTGTTTAGACCAGGGGTTGGCAAGCACTTTCTATAATATGTCAGGTAGTAAATATTTTAGGCTTTGCGGGTCATACGATCTGCCTCAACTATTTGGTCGGCCACTGCAGCATGAAAGCAGCTGTAGACGATGCATACAGGATGGGCGTGGCTGTGTGCCACGAAAACTTCACGCTGAAATCTGAATTGCATATAATTTTCACATGTCATGAATATAGACTTCTTACTTTGATTTTTTCAACTATTTAAAAATGTAAAAGCATTCTCAGCTCAGTCTCCCAGAAGCACTTGGCCGGTGGGTAGCTGTGGTCCCTGGCCAAGTCCAAAAAGAAGGGAGACAGGTGAGGAGGAGGAGAGGCAGCTGCTCCCACCCCCGCTGTGTGCTCCATGCCGTCTCTGTCCCTAGTTCCCCACTATGCGCTCGTGGACAGGAGACCACAGAACACCACTGGCCCCATGGAAGAATGGGGTTAGCAAAGACAAGGGACCGAAAGACCTCACGCTGAGGCCCATGTGATGAAGGCTCTTACCCGGGCGATGACACCGGAGATGTACACGGTGGGTTTAGGCGGGCTGTAAGACAAGAAGGGAAAAGACAATTTAGCAGGAAACTCACAAAAGGGGGCTGTGGCAGCGACAACAGGTGGATGAGGTCAGTTTGAGGGGAGGGAATAAGCATGGCTGAGGAGGGAAGAGAAGTGGGAAGGTTATTTCACCACAACTACCACCTGGCCGCTGGGCTCAGGACACCTGTGGAGTCCTCCTGAGGGAGGCCAGGCAGGGGAGTTGCTGGAAAGCACTTTCCTTTTGTTCTTTGGTTCATCCTCAGGCCTCAATTTGTAACTACGGGCAAGCCCAGTGGTTTTGGTTTCAGATTACAGACACAGGCGTCCCTGAAGCAGTAAGTCAGGGTCACACCGGATGAACTGGAGACTCTAGGAAGCTCCCTGTTCTGTGAGCTGAGGGTCCCCTTCCACAGTCCTCGTGGGGCCCGTGGCTTACAGCAGCTGCTAAGGGGCAAGACCCAGAGCCAATGCACTCCTGGCCCCTAGGGGACCCCAAGCAGGTCCTTCCGAAGCTATTGTCAACGTTAACATCTGCTATCCTACTGAACTCGCCACTGTCACCAAAACTGAGGGGATGGACACAGGGCCAAAATCATACATGTTCATAGTTGAGAATCAGACAAACCCAAACATGTTAGAATCTAGGAGGAGCCTGAAATAGAGATGGTTCTGTTCTGATAATTATGCAGCATCACCTTCCAGTAAAGCCCGGCCATCTGTAGGCGCGGTGAGCCCATGACTACTTCCATCATTGCCAGTTTATGTTGGTTTTGTAACCTACATCAAGCTTCTGAAGGCAGAAACAGAGACACACCCTCCCCCCGCAAGAGCCTGATGAGAAAGTCACCCAGAGAGATGAATCTAGTCATAAGAGATGCATGATAGAGACCAGCTCCTCTGCCTATATATATATATATATATATATATATATATATATAGACACACATATCCTGTTTCTCTACATATATATGTTCAATGTATTGTTGAAAAGCAGACAAGCAGAAAAAAGTTAGTCACTTCTAACTCTCTGTTACGATGTGTATGACCCTGATGCACAGAACTGAACTATAAAGAACTGTACCTGAATTAGCAGGCTGTGCTCTGAGAAGGTAGAGCGTCTGGCCCTTGGGAGAGGGTTGGCCCTGTTGCAGGCAGAACAGCAGCCTGCAGCGCCCACCGCAGTATCTGTCCCAGCACCTGCTCACCCCTGTGTGCGTGTGCGTGTGCGTGGAGAAAGGGTCTCCAGATGCAGCGCCCCACCATGGGGCCCCACACTTCCACCGGTGGCCTCCCTGGCCTCAGTGAGCCTTAGAGGTGACACTTCCCACTCTGGCCCCGGGCGTCTCCCACGTTAAACACGATGAGGGTGGGTCCTAGGTCTTGACTGAGCATGCCTGGGGAAATGCGTGTGTGGATGGTTATGATCAGAGGTCGCAGTGACCCTGCTCCGGCCTGGACATCAGAAAATGCAGGCAGATGCTGCAGCCTCATTGCTGCCCTCTGATGCCCAGTGGCAGGTATAGCGCTTACCTTCCTGGCACCCACCTTAGCGTCTCCCCTCAAGCGAGCCTCTCTAGGAGACAGTCACAGCGTGATGCTGAATGGCTAGAACACTTTGGACTCTGGGGCTAAAGGAGACCCCCCCCCCCCCCCGCCAGTCCCAGCTCAGTCCCTAAGGAGAGTCAGAGACTGAGGGCAGACCTCAGGGCCACACGGTGATTCTCCTCGCTGACCCCTATCTTACAGAGGCACCCACTCTGACTCGTTAGCACTTAAGCTGCTGAGTTTTGAGGGCATTTTGGATTCTACTCATCGAAGGACAGTGTAGCAGAGAAGAGCCTGTTGGTCTCAGAGGGAAGGCAATAGTCCTGCGGATCCAGCAGGCTGGAGAAGAGGTTCTTGCTGCAGAGTGCACCATTTCTGTGTTGTTTTTTAAACAACATCGAAGAATTGTACTGGACTTGCAGAGTCTCCTCCAGGCTGGAGGGCAGACTCCAGCCTGTGTTGCTCTGCTACACCACCTTCCTTCAGAGCGCAAGCTCTCCCCTCCCTGCCAAGTGTGCTGCAAACCCCAGCTAGCTCAGCAACTAATTAACATTTAAAAAATTTACCTTTAAGCCATTTTTAATTGTACAATTCAGTGCCATTAAGTACATTCACATTGTTATACAACCATCACCACGATCCATTTCCAGAACTTCATCAACAGAAACTCTACCTAGTAAGCAATAACTCCTCGTCTCCCTTCCCTTAAACACTGGTAACTGCTGTTCTACTGTCTGTCCTGAGGATTCAACTAGTCTAGTACCCCGTGTAAGTGGAATCATACAGTCTTTCTCTTTTTGTGGCTGGCTATTTCACTGAACGTTACGTCTTCGAGGTTCATCCATGTTGTAGCATGACAGAATTTCCTTGCTTCTCAAAGGCTGAGTGGTATTTCATTGTGTGGATAGACCACATTTTGTTTATCCATTCATCTGTGATGGGCTCTTAAGTTGTTTCTCCCTTTGGACTATTGGGATTAATGATGCTATGGCCATGGGCGTACCAGTATCTGAGACCCTGCTTTCAATTCTTCCGTGCGGACACTCAGAAGTAGAGTTGCTGGGCCATGTGTTAATCCTGTGTTTAACCCGAGGAGCCACCATGCTGATGTCCACGGCAGTCCCAACATTTCAGATTCCCACCAGCAATGCACACGATTCCGGTGTCTCACACCTCACCAACACTTGTTATTGTCTGTTTTTTTGATAGTATTCATCCTAATGTGTGAGTGATATCTCACTGTGGTTTAGATTTAACAGATAATTTTAAGAATAAGCTTTTCTGCATCAGGAAATAATATCAATCTGTACTGAGCATTCATTCAAGATCTTTGTGACACAAACTCCCCCCACCCCCCAAAAAAGTCTTCTTCTCTTTTCTAAAACTGGAAAGGCCGTACTCGATGGTGAGGACGCAGGGCGGCCGCCTCCTGTGTAACACTCGCCAGCGCTGCCTGTACCACACAGCCTCACGCTGATAGAGCATGCGTCGCACTGCGCGTTCCATCCAGCTTGGCCCTGAGCTTCACTGCCTTTTTCACCTACAATTAATAGCATCTCAGATTGGTAAGTGTTTGTTTATTACATCTATACAGGAAAAACTCTTCCTCAACTCCTTGAGCTATGGTAGCTTAAACCAAAATTCACAAATGAGAAACCCTGGTAAAGCGTCTGCTTGCAAAACCATGTTTGCAAAAACACGCGTATTTTCAATTCCATTAGGGTTCCATGCAAAGCATAACCTACATTTCCAAGATTCTAGAAACTGTGATCACGGCTCCGAGGATTTATTTAATCTGATGGAAATCATTCTGACAGCTGTTGTTTTGAAGATGCAACATGACTTTCTCTCAGGAAACAGAGACACTGAAAAATATCACTCCTGCCTTCCCACATCCTCAGGCCTCCCCAGTTTTAAAAAGCACACTTATTTAAAATTGAAGAAACTGCAGTGAGGCAGAATTAGGGGGGGCTAGAGCCCAGATAACACCTATACATCAGCAGAAACTGTAGCTTCCACAACTGGCCTGTTGGCCTGAGGGTTTGATGCACGTAGGTTTTCAGGGTACCCCTGTTAAGGAACACACAAAAGTCTTACCAGTGTCATCTCTCCTGAACAAAACTTGCCTATTATTTATTTTCCTTGACGGATAAAGTGTATGCCTTATAGGCATTCCAGACAGGCAGAATTGAAATGCCAGAAAATGCTTTGTGAATGGGTGACCCCAGGGAATGCAGACACCCTCAGGACCAGTTTGGTGATCTCATCTTTAAATGAAAGTCCCCAGAGCTGAGAAACGGAATTCATATTTATAAAACTCCCCTGAACTCTAAAACAGTGATTATTGAAATATCTGTCAATATATTTTATTCAACTCAACTTACCTAAAACACTACCAGCCCAATGTGTAATCACTAGGAAAATCATTGAGATCATAGTACTTGACGTCTTCGAGTGCCCTAAGACTTCATACCTGGACTGTCGGTGCAAGTCCCGGGTGACGTGACGCTCTCTGCCCAGCTCTGAGCAGTCTCAATTGACCTTGGCAGCCCAGCTTCCCTCCCATGTGGTCATCGGCAGCACTGAGGCACCCAGAAAGGCTACATGGGGACCTGGGAGGAGGTCATTATGGGGCACGCCCTCCCCTCCTGGTAAGAAAGAGCCTGAGTACTCAGAAGGGATTTCCCCCTAAAAATCTCCCTAAAAGCCCAAGTTGCCTGTGAGTCAGGGAGCGGCTGTCATACACATTCAGGCCCAGAGAACTGTGTCACAGTCTCGATTTCATTTTCCAACAAGCAGGTCACAGTTCTGTGAGAAGGGGCCCTTCTCGCCTAATGCCCAAATACCGAGGCACCTCATTTAACCGGCAGCCTTCTACCTAGGGACACCATACTGCTCCCAGACCACTCGGCCTTTGGGGAATCTATGCAGGGGATGGGGAGGTACCCTGACTCCCCCAAATCCAGCCCCACTAATGGAAACACAGTGCACCCCACCACTGACGGGATGGAGGGCTTCCCTGTGCCTGGAAGAGCCACAATGCCACCCACAGGCTTGACAGTGCTGGCCCAGCCCGTCCTGTGGCCAGAGAGAGAGCGAGGGCAGCACAGCTTCTGTCCTCAGCGAGCTCACGCCAGTGCAGGAGTCGGGGTTAAAATTTTAAATTGGGATGATGCTAGGAAAGAATCAGGCAGGTGCTCTGCTAAATACACTTGTGGGGCCTAATACACAGAGGGGAGCCAATACAGATCTGGGGAGGTAACGTTTAAGCTGAGGTCCGTGTGTGCAGGTGCACGCACCTGTGCACGACAAGTATGACAGGAAGGGGGACACAATGCCAGGGCCCCGTGCACCAAAGGAAGGGGCGCGATTTAATTTGCTTTTGTTAGCACAAAGTCAGCAAGGTCTCGGGGGCGGAGGTCTTCTCCTACAATGATGGGGTGGGCGATTTGGGGTGCGGCCGCTAGCATGATGAACACCTGGGAAAAACCATCCTCTTGCCAACCCCCCTGAGAAAGGACAGAGCCGTATGGCAACTTAGAAGCAGATTCTGCTCTAAACCTGTGGCTTTGTGTTTCCATGGAATTCACGGGAGAATATATTCCCACCTGCGGTGATTTTAAATACATTTCCTAGTAAATAGATGAAAAACAAATCCTTTCTAGTCATTTTAGTTCTTGCAATACCTTTCCAGCGTGGTGTTCATTTATTTGGGTTATTAATTTTCTAGACACGGAAATAATATTTAGTGTGGCTGGTGACCAGAGGGGAACATCTTACTCGACTGCACCCAATATTTCTTTGCAATGTCATTCTCCCAAGTTTGACAGTCAAGGTTGTTTCTCTTTTCCAGCTGATTCCAGAGGCTGAGAGCTCCCACAAGATGGCACTGCGGGCCCTTGTACAGGGCGCTCAGGCTGGCCAGGCTCAGCCAGGCCGAGGACAGTGAGAGCCCACATCCTGGGCAGGGGCTACTGGCACCTCAGGACAAGTATGTCCCCCTTTTCCCTAAGAAATACGTACTTCTCCAGTGAGTGTGACTAAAGTAAAATAAAACACAACCTAAGTGCTTTACATTCTAAATCCGAGAGGAAATAATCTGGACCCCAATTCCCTCTAGGTTTGGGACACGGAGTTTATAGTGGTTCTGTTAAAGGGCATACGCAGGCTCTCCTGGGGGAGAGCCTTTGAGGTCGTGTTCAAACGGGTCTTGTAACAAAGGACTAAACCTCAGTCGTCAGCGTCAGCAGTGGCTTTCTCTGCTCCCTTATTCTGACCTAATGATCCGAGGCTGCCGTGACTTCAGGACAAAACCTTGTCCAGGCTATAGGAATCCCTTCCAGAGACGAGAGGCCTCTCTGAGCCTCAGTGTCTATCTGATAAATGGGAACAATCCCTATTTCATGGAGCAGTTGACAGTCAGAGAGGCTCCTAGGCTCTGCCTCCGAAGCGCCTGCTCACAGCTCCTTACGCAGGGAAACCCTGTTCTCCCACACACCCCGAGAACACTGTGCATAGTTATCATACAACCTGTGCAACTATCAGATATGTATTAGAAGTTCTAAATGTTACTTCATTTCAGTAACATTTACACTTAAAACTATCCCATCTTTGATTCTGAACACATTTGTTTAAGTGTCTTCCTTTTTAATTTCAATTAAAAGAAAGTGCCAATGAATAGTTAATGCTGACCAGACGGGTGCTAAAATATTAGAGTATTTATTATGTATATTGTGAAACCAGATCTACTAGGCATCTTTGGGGTCAAGAGTCATGTCTTATAATGGGTGATTTTGGGGAGGAGGGTGTCCATGGTTCAAAGTACAAAGGACATATCTTCTAGGACAGTGGTTCTCAATCTGTGGGTCACGACCCCTTTGGTGGTTGAACGACCCTTTCACTGGGGTCGCCTAAGACCATCCTGCATATCAGATATTTACATTACGATTCATAACAGTAGCAACATTACAGTTATGAAGTAGCAACGAAAATAATTTTATGGTTGGGTCACAACATGAGGAACTGTATTTAAAGGGCCAGAAGGTTGGGAGCCACTGTTCTAGGAGCTTTAAGAAAGGAAAATGAATGTATACATAGAAAAAAATCTGATAAGACAACTGCTAGCAGAATTCCTATTAAAAAGAAGTACATGTTAATCCGATCTAATAAAGAGGTAATATGCAAATTGACCATCACTCCAACACACAAAGATGGCTGCCCCCATATGGTCAAAGATGACCAGCAGGGGAGGGCAGTTGTGGGCAATCAGGCCTGCAGGGAAGGGCAGTTAGGGGTGACCAGGCCGGCAGGAGAGGGCAGTTAGGGGCAATCGGGTCAGCAGGGGAGCAGTTAGGCATTAATCAGGCTGGCAGGGGAGTGGTTAGGGGGTGATCAGGCAGGCAGAAGCGGTTAGGGGCAATCAGGCAGGCAGGCAGGCAAGTGGTTGGGAGCCAGCAGTCCTGGACTGTGAGAGGGATGTCTGACATCCCTTGAGGGGTCCCAGATTGGAGAGGGTGCAGGCTGTGCTGAGGAACATCCCACCCTTCCCCCTGTGCACTAATTTCATGCACCGGGCCTCTAGTATTCAATAAAATAGCAGACACCAAAAACGGATGTGGTCTGGGCCTACTTCTGTCTCTGGAAGTCCAGGTGGCTGACCTGAAGTGAGATTAGCATCACCAGGATGGGTGGTGGAGAATCCAGCAATCAGAGGAGATGCCAGATTTAATTTGCTCTCGAGGACTTTTAGGGGGCCTCTCTTAGGGAGCTTTGCATCCAGCAAAAGTCAAAAGTCCTGGGAAGACTAAACACAGCTTAGGTTAAAGTCAAGTACCTGGAGTGACTGATAAGAGTGTTCGGACTTCTCTGTTGCTGGATTCACTAGTGATTATATTTTTAATCCACCCTCCAAACACATGGCAGCCACAGTCCCTCCCCAGTCGGGCAGACAGTCAATTCAGGTGCTGCCTGGCTCTGTGACCCTCCTCAGACCACACCATGCCTTCATGCCTTTTCGGGAATTAACAGAAAAAGAGGAGCCATGTCAAGTATGTAGAAAACTAACCCCACTACCAATTCTGCTTACTTTTTAAACCAGCTAGTGCGGTAGGATGACTTCCATTCAATCTGAGAGCCCCACCCCAGCCCACCCCCATGTGTGAGGCCCACAGCACACACAAGGTGAGACTCAGGAGAGAACTCTGAGGGGTTAGCATGTGCATCGCAGCAGCTTTATCCAGGTCACATCCACATTCGCTGGAGGTGGTTATCACACTTGTAAAAATGGGGGCAGAGAAGCACCTCCCTACACCTGGAGGATGGCTTCCCTCCGTGACCTGAGGCCACACTCCAGCACCACAGGTGCACCGAGTCGGGGCTTAGGGAAGGACTGAACCCCAGCGACCCGGGCTTCCCCTACCAGGCCAAGGTACACCACAGCCACAGAGAGGGCGGCCAGGAGGAGACAGCCTGCTGATCTCTCAGCAGGCTGGACGTGATATGCTCTCAAGGATGTTAGGGCTAAATATAAACTTAATGTTGAAGAAATCAAAGAAGAGCCAATATTTCATGATTCTCACTTTTCCCTAGCCCTCAGACCAGGGCCTCTCTCCTTCCACCTGATGGGCAAGTAAGTCTGCACCTAAGGCCCATCTATTCCAAGAGAGTGATGGGAAGTGTGAGAACAGCATGGCCACATTTCAGAGGCCTCCAGGGTTACCGACCAACAGGTAAGCACCACAACCAATGTAAATGATTTAGATGCCAGCTCAGGTTGGGGGAAAGGAGGAAATGGGCCTTTTTCTTCCTTTTAATACCTGCTGCCCCAGCAGGGAGTGGTTTGTTAGTTGGGAGGGAAAAAGATCTCAGTTAGAGAGCTGATTCTGGCAGAGCTGCACAAATGCCCAGGGCATGGCGGGTCCGTATATGTGGATCCCTGCATGTCAACACTGTGCCCGTGCCTGTGCATTGAATAAATATTTACTGAGCAACCACCACTGCCAGCCACAGGGCTGGGTACTGGAGACCCGGTGTGATCAACCAGAAGGGAATGCCCTCCTGGGGCCCAAGGGCACCAGGGCGCTGGGCTCTGCAGGATGGATCGGGTACTCACAACAGATTTGATGTCCTTGCTAATGGACCCAGGTCACACCTTGTTCCCAGGTCACATGCTGTAGGTAAGATAACCCCATTGTTTTGCATTTTGTTAGCCAGAACCAGAAAACACTGCCTGACAAACAGAAGGCCTTGTGTGGACAAGGGAAAGAATATTGGAAACCAGAACTATTCCAGAAAATCCGCACCCCGGCCCCTGCTCTGGAGGAGTGGGTATCAATCACCTGGGTTATAGCAGCTGATGACTAAGCGGTCACCATGGAGACGGGAAGGAAGGGCCCTAAGGACCAGTAATACCCAGGAGGAAACCTGGGAAGATGAGAGGCACAGAGTCTGCCTGGGGCACGTGGGTGCACGGTCTCCCTTGCTAGGAGGCTTTCCCTAGGAAACCAAGAGTGCAGTATTTCAAACGAGGTCTGTGAACAAAGCACCCAGATAAAACCGTCAGCATCTGTGTTGCCTGTTTCAGAGAGGCAGGTGGCGATGGAATGGGGGCACTAACTCGGGAACACTCTTAAAAGAAGTTCTATCATGAATCCCAGACAGGAGTTCTTCTTAAGCTCAAGGTGCAATCTGTTGCTTTTCCTCAGCATTTGCTGCAAAAAGATGCTCATTTGAATATAAAGACAAACCCAGCATCTGTAGGTTTAGTAACAGCACTGTGAGGGAGTCCTAAAACGAGAAACGGTGACATAAGTACAAACACTCTCTGTACTGCAGTCTTCAACAATCACTGCAAAGCAGATGGCATCGTATTTGTCTTCCTGTCCTTTCCTGGAAGAAAAAAACAGCCAACCCCTGCTGCCTCTTCTTTGACCAGTTACCCCGTGTAATTACTAACAGTGCCTCCTTTCACTCTCAAAAGCACACCAGCTTACATACGCCGCACAGTCACTCCTGCGAGACACAGACTTCTAGACTGATCCCCAACGTTCCTGGGGCTCCAGGAGCTTCATCTTGCAGAGAAGAAATGCTGGTCCTCTCTTTGCCTGTAGGCCTCGAGCTTGGCCAGTCAGTAAACACCAGTCCAGAAGGAGCTCACGTATTATCTTTTCATTGCTTTCCCTGACCCTGTGACATGAACTGACTTTCCCAGCTGTATTTCCACAAGAACTTCCCATTTATCACACTACGGTGCAGGCTCTGACACACCTAGCTCCCCTTCAAGGTCAAGGTCAATGATTGAATTTGTTGTGTCCCCAGCACCTGGCATAGTGTCTGGAACACTGAGAGACTCAACAGGTGCCATCAGCACCGAATGAGCGTCAGCAGCACAGTCTGTGCAGGGAGGGAATGAACCCAGGTGATTAACTGGGGTTGTTTGTGGCATGTAACTCCTTGTGCACGGAGAGCCTCAAGGCTTGCAGAGGAGCGATCCGCGATATGTGGATTCACCTCTGTTACCTGCAATTTGGCTGGGCAGGATCTGCTGGTGATGGGAGATAACCAAGCAAATGGGCTCGTGCTCCAGCGTGAGCCAGACTGAACTTGAAGACTAATAAACAGTTTTTCTCCCTTTTAAGAGAGAGGTCAGGCTAAGAGGTACTTTCTCAGATCATCTCAAGTCAAACTTGAGAAAGATGATGGAACCACAAACTGAATCTTAAATAAGGAGAAAGAGAGGGAGTGTCTTGTAAGAACACTTTTGAGAGTCTGAATTAATAAATTTAATAGGAAAAAAACCTCATCAACATTCCCATCTTCCTGGCAATTCCTGGAAGCTACCAATAAGGGCTGGATTTCTTTGCAGGACTCTTGGCATATTTTCCTAAAAATCTGGAATGGGGCCAGCCTTGACTCATGAACCAGGAGGTTGAGGTTCGATTCCTGGTCAGGGCACATGCCAGGGTTTGTGGGCTCCATCCCTGGTAGGGGACATGCAGGAGGCAGCTGATTGATTGATTCTCTCTCATCATTGATGTTTCTCTCTCTCTCTCTCTCTCTCTCTCTCTCTCTCTCTCTCTCTCTCTCTCTCCTTCTCTCCCTCCCTCCCTCTCTCTCTCTCCCCCCCCTTCCCCTCTCCCTCTCCCTTCCTCTCTCTGAAAATCACTGAAAACATAGAAAAAATCTGGAATGGTTCAAAAAGTACAGGTGATCAGACTGAGGCCCAGGCTCAAAAGCAGTCAACCTGGTGAAGAAACCGACATCCTTTTTTATAAAGTGTGACTTCACTCATGACAATAAAACCAACGCGAAGCAAAGGGGAACTTAATGTCCAAGGCATTTTCTCTGGAGCTTGGAGAAGATAAAGATTATGCAGCCACTCTGCCCACCGCAACACGGACAGTTTACCATGCTGGATTCTCCAATACCTGAAGGATCCAGGTCTTTAATTAGAACATTGCTTCTCCTTACCAATGGCCACCCCTGAGTCCTGGCTTTGGTCATCTGCACGTTGAGTGTTAGGAAAGAGAGCTGCTTCCGTTCCCTTCCACTTAACTCGGGTACCTAAGAGCACACGCTAAGAGGACAGGGCTGGTGAGGACTCACACCAGGGCAGCAGGCCACACTCACGGTGAAGAGCACTCTCCAAGCAGGGCCGTCACCTGTTTTGATGTAGGATATGTTTCCCTTTAGAAACGATATGAATGATGCTTAGGCCTCTATACTGTCTCCTAATCCATGCAAACCAGTGTGGGACACCAGATGCCAGGTCTGCGTCTCAGGGCTGGCTGGTTTCCACAGCCTTGCAGGCCCTGGGCACGGGCAGGGGAGGGAAGCGCTGGCCCCAGCGGGCTGGCCTGTTTGCTGTGTGTCAGGCACTCCACATCTGGGAAGAGTTTTGTGGGATTCTGTTTTAGAGTTCAGAAAGCATCACGGGAAGAGTAGCCCAGGGAAGTTAGTTCTAAAAGGACTCTTCCCTCACAATTCAAAAAAAATATTGCATAGGATCCTTAAGAGATGAATAAATTATTAAACTATTAAGATGTTGCTATAAAAATCAGGGGTGGGGAACCTTTTTTCTGCCAAGGGCCACTTGGATATTTATAATATCATTTTGGGGCCATACAAAATTATCGACTTAAAAATTAGCCTGCTATATTTGGCCAAACATTTAATTAATTCACCCCTAATGCCTTGGCAGGGCCAGATCAAATGATTTCATGAGACTTATATGGCCCACAGGCTGGACATTCCCCACCCCTGCTATACATATACAGTGTTAATTCAATAATTCATAATGGACTGGTACAAGATTTCTAAGGCTCATAAAATACTGCTGGCTTTTGGCGGCAGTTAGCTTCCTGGGTGCGTGCTAATTGTTTCTTTACAGGGAAGCCTGGGTGTGGGGTACTAGGCAGCCTGTGGAGCCCTGGTGGAGGAGAGAGCAGCACCCCAAGGCTTCTGGCCAGGTGCCAGGACAGTGATCAGCAGTCACAGGGTGCGGCAATCTCTCATCTGAACCCACTAACAGAACAGCCTGTTCCTCAAACGCTGGGCCAGCATGGTGACATTGACCTTCACCTGGGCCTGGTGCCTCAGCGTTTCCATGAGAACCCCGATTTCTTATCTGGAACCCTGGGTGTCAGACAAGTTTCTGAATTCAGATTTTCTCAAGTTTTATAAAGGCAACATGTTGCATAAATCATGTATAATGGACCCCCCCCCCCCGGAGGGGTGTGAGGCAGCACCCCATATTCAAACCCATTAATACTCTCTACAGCAAAATGTATGGAGATGACACTAAGCAGGATAAATAAGGACTATAAATAGCCTCACATCAGTCCAATTTTTGCCAGCTTATGGATTTTAGCGTGAAAATATGAAAACCTTTGCAGCTTTCCCAGCCCTCCAGACTGGGCATGACTTGCCCTGCAGGCACTCGGGCACTTTCTACTTCTGCCTCCCTGAGGCTCTGACTACTGCTCCATCTGCACCAAGAAAGACATGGATTTGAACCAAACAAGGCGGCAGAGCTGTCAAGGGGCAAGCAGAGTGCTAGGCATTACTCTGGGATTATACAGAGAAGCTGTGGTCAGCTCTGTACTAGTATATTTATCCGTACAGAGTAGAATTTGATTCATGCGTTTAGGCAAAACCATTGGCAAGACAAAATAAAACAGGCAAACAGGGAATTTCTCCCCAATGCTGGCTCCCTGCCCAGCCTCTCTGGGTTGAGAGAAATGTGTGCTAATCGCTGTGTCTTACATTTGCAGGCCTTCCCCTGATTTCAGAGCCCACTGGTCCAAGTTCCAGAGACCTCGGTGAGGTGTGCAGGGCGGGCAGCACACAGGTGAAGAAGGCCAGGTGGCCTGTGGTCACGGGGCTGGGAGGAAGTGGAGTCAGGACAAGAACCTGGGTCCTCAAGTTCTCTGGCAACCGTCCTCCTTACACCTGCCAAGTGCACAATCCTCAGGACTGTGGCCCCAAATACATTCTGCCCAACTCTCGTTCTGCAAGGTGACTCGAGTAACCTCGCTCAATGAGTTTTGAAATACTGCTTCCTATATCTTCCTCACGGAGATGTACACGCCCCTCAGTGTACTAGGACCCTGACTTCCTAAGGAAACCAGATTAGCTTCGCTTAACCCATGTTTCCTAAGTGCATTTGCATGGAACCCTTTGGCCAGTACTGCCACAGCACCCACCATTCTGGGGTACTGATTTTCCCAGTTTCAATTGTGTTCCAGATTTTACGTCCAGTTGAAAGCAGCTTATCCATTTGGAAAGAGTTTTACCCCGGGGGCTGAAAGAAATCACAATGAGTTATCAGGAGACCCATTCCAGGGAATCCATTTTTCCACCCTCCTCCTTTTCCTCTACCTCCTCAGACCCCTCAGAGGCTCCGGGTCCACAGCCTGCACCCACCCCACTACTGTGAGCAAGGTGGTGACACAGTCCATGCCTTGTCATTCGTGGTGAAGCAGGAGCGCCCACCGAAGGTCGAATGCCCTCATCGGCAGGCAGGACCTGTGCCAGCCTGGTGGACCATGGGCATTTCTGATGGAGAAAGGGGAACTCAACTTTGGTCTGAGACTCTCACGTTCCTTTCCAACCCAGTTCAACCTTTCATGAAAAGGTCATGAAGGAGGGAGGCAGCTTTATAAATAAAGTGACCTCTGATTTCCATGGAATTATTTGATGTACCTACGTATTGGGAAATTCTAGAAATGATCAAACCCTCGGTCAGGTGAAGGAGCTGGACCAGGTGTCCTTGGTGGAACATTAGTTCCATGAGCCCTAACACAGTGACATTTGTTTGGGCAATTATTGCCCTTGAAGTCCTGTGAGGTCCCTGGAAACTAAGCATTTCTCGAATGTGCTATCAGGTGGGATGGGAGTCACCACAGTGACCTCCGATTCTGGACTAGGAATTGAGGTGAGCAACTGAACACATCATGCCTTAAATATACCATGACACTACTTATAGCGCTTGAGGATTCCTTCTAGTTCTAGGTCTTTAATGTAAAATAAGGAGATAAGGAGTAATAACAAGCACACTCTAATAAGAGCTAACCGTTTTCTCTTACTCTGCCAGAACTATTCTAGGTGCTGCAGACACATGAACTCATGTAATATTCACGACAGCCTGATCATCAGTCACGATTTACAGATGAGGACACTTAGGCACTGAGAGGTTTAATAAGCTGCACAAGGCTACACAACTAATAAGGGGGAAGCCAGGGTCCAAACTCACAAGCCTGGGCCCCTAACAGTAGCTCATGCTTTTCTAAGTCCAAACCATTTATGGCTATGGCACAACTGTGTGAATTTACCCAAATGCTTGGTTTATAAGAAAATCAGACAGACAGACTTGTTGAGACTAACTCACTTTACTAATCAATGACCAGCTAGGAGGAATTTCTTGTAACAGTGTGTGAGACAAAATTATGAGGGGATCTTTATTAAAGACACACTTTTACTAACTTAAAAACAGTACCCAGGGTCATGACATGCTTGTCTGAACTTCATACAATAAGTTGCACCTAAGAGGTTGACAGGCGTGTGCATGCAAACCCCATACCATAGGTGAGAGAACAGGTGTGGAGAAAGCAGGTGAGGTGGTGGTCAGTGTGCCAGGGAACCCCGATGCACATAGAGTATTCTGGTTCTTCAGGATCAATGCAAACCTCCCTGTCTCCCCCTAACCACATAACCTTGGCCAAGTGATTTCTCCTTTCTTGACCTGGATCCCCCCAACGCTAAGATGCAAGGAGGGCAGGCTAAGTCCAAAACCCACATGGAGAAGTCAGAGGGATTGGCTTTAAGAGAAGCCAGTGGTCTGTCTTCGAGGCAGCCAATGAGTCTGAGGCAGCTGGGGCCCAATGTGAAACAAGTGATGAGAATTTCATCGAAGGCCTACATTTAGGCAGAGCTGTTACAGGGAAGGACCTGGTGCTGGAGGCGTGGGTACAGCAGGGGGATGGGCAGGACCAGAGGTTTTGGCTGGGAGCTGGAAGATGGGAAGTTAGCTGAGCACAGATGGGCATCTGTCCAGTGGAATTTCAAAACAAGTGAGCGCCAGACACATAGGGTGGTAGGGGCCACAGAGAAGGGACCCAGGCAGTTTCTGTCTTCTAAAAAGCAGCACACTGGGTTGCACCTGAACAATTTCAGGTTTAATATTCAAAATACTTAACATGGCACCCGGCACTGATCAAAGTGCGGTAGAATTCTGGTGACATATGGCACTGGTGGCACCAGCCCCTCACAGCCCCTTCTCTCTCGGGGTAAATTCTCCACGAATCGCACCAGTCTGATCATCGCTACTTTGAGCCATCACTGCCTCCAAAGGGCTCCAACTCTCATTTAGTTCTAAGAGCTGGATGTCACCCTCAAGAGCTGAATCATTCTTTAACAGCACAAAGGAATTCCATGGGGGATGCCAACTGGAGCATGGCTGTCACCCACTGAGGTTAGCAGGTGGGTGATAAAAGGCATGGCCAGAACACAGAGAGGCCTGGGGGCAGGTAAGGTCAAATTACAACTTTAAGGAGGAAAAGTTTAACCTTAACTTAGGAAATCTTCTGTATTCTGAAACTACTTAAAATAGTTCCTACTGAATGGCTTTCCCACATTTGACCATGAGCTACAATGAAAACTTGGGAAATTTAACACAGTGACTCAGTGCACGCACACAGATACACCTAGAACAAACAATTCTGACTCTTACACCCTGAGACCCCCGCAATATTTTTTGCTTGATCCTATTCCATTAAAAAATAATGCTGTCTCTACCCACTGAACCAACTTTATGACCCATCAATGGGCTACAACGTACAGTTTGGAAAGCCCTAGCCCTAACCCTAATGCTAACTCTAACCCTAAGAAAACAGTAAACAGTAAACTTTTCTGAGCCTCCATTTCTCTCTGTGATCATAAACAAGGCATGAAAGTCACTGTCAGGTCCCGCAGGTAAACTCCTACACTGCAGGTCAGTTTCTGGAGGGGCTTGGAGATAAACAGCTAAGGCTCTGACCTTGATCAGATGTCCTCGGAGCAGATATGCAGGGCACTGGAGGGCGGCTGGTGTCTGTTACTGGGTGAATAATTTTCCAAAGGACTAAAACCTTATTTAGTCAGATTTGACTAATTTGAAGTTTATGTTCATTAGGAGAAAGGAGAAAATAAACAACATAAATATGGTAGGAAGTATATTAGAGCCCCTTAAGAAAATAAGTTTTGGGGAAGAAACCCAAAACATTCTACAATGAAAATGATTGGTACAATAATTTTTACTTTTGCATTAAACCGTGTCTTCTCTCAGGAATTTCAGTGGCTTCACTCTAGTTAGTCAAGTCTGATGTACAGTGTGGTTATGGAAGTAACAATACATCTCTTTATAAATATTTTATAATCTGGAATTTCAAAAAGTGTATCACACTACCATTCACTAGAATGAAGACAAACTGAAATTCTACTGCATGAGTTTATACTTTGTAAGTGCTTTTAGGTTTGCTATTCAGATTATGTACACACATTCCTTTAACAAGCCAGCCAATTACTTGGGGTGGCAGATAGCAAATACAAAGTCCAGTTTCACAGGATCCACAACAGTCTGGTTAAGACAGTGTCACTGTTGCCCAGGATACAAGACCCAGACAGAATGTACTGCCAGAGAGGCCTGGGGTGAAAGGTCACATGCTAAAGGTACTCCACCACTGCAGGGGTCACCGCCACCTCCTCAGCCAGGTGTGCTCATGACCTCCCTGCTGCACCGCCCAGAGGGCTGACAATGGCTGTGGCAAACGCCGGGTTACAGGGGGTGTGTGGCTTTCTCTGAGGCACGGCCTCCCTGGCGAGGTCACAGGTTGCACTGGGAACTCCCCGAGGGGACCACAGGAGGACACTTGCCTGTCTTCTCTGACCACAGGACTCTTTCGGAGAGTACCTCATAGGCCTGCTAGGAGGCAGGCTTTAAAAAGCTCCCACATCTCATCACGCATTGAAAATGTGGCCAATGTAAAATAAGCTGACATTTAGCTACTCGCAACATGCCCCAGAGGAGGCCCTCAAAGGGAAGAGCAGCCGTCTGTGCTAAACACAATTTATCAATGTCTCTCTCGCAGACTTTAGGGCAGTAGCTCAACGTGTGGGCCCCACGCAGCAGCCTCAATTCACCCGGGAACTGGCTGGAAATGCACACCCTCGGGCCCACCCCAGACCCGCTCACCCAGAATCAACAGGGACCAGCCTCCAGGAGACGCTGACCTGGTAATGAGGGCTGAGAAGGAGCTGCTCCAAGGTCGCAGTGCCTGGGGGAGAGGGGCAGCCCCACTCGGGGTCCAGCCACCTCCACCTCCTGAACCAGATTAGGGAAAAATCACTACCACATGCTGAGGCGACTAGGACAGACAAGGAAACAGTTTTAATCTGCATTCTCTCTTCTCTCTCTCTCTCTCTCTCTCTCTCTCTCTCTCTCTCTCTCTCACACACACACACACACACACACACACACACACACACACACAGCAGCAGAAACTGTCTCCCTTCCTCCCCCCACGCCCATCTGAAATGACTGGTCCTGAGGTGCTAGGCGGAGCAGAGCTGGTAGCCCTGAGCGCCTGCACTGGCCAGGCACATGCAGAAGCCTTAACCAGCCTCTAGTACAGGGGTCCTCAAACTTTTTAAACAGGGGGCCAGTTCACTGTCCCTCAGACCGTTGGAGGGCTGGACTATAGTTTAAAAAGAAACTATGAACAAATTCCTATGCACACTGCACATATCTTATTTTGAAGTAAAAAAACAAAACAGGAACAAGTACAATATTTGTATTTGCATGTGGCCCGTGGGCCGTAGTTTGAGGACCCCTGCTCTAGTACATTCACTCCTCTGAACAAGATATTACTGTCCCATTTCCAGGATGGGAAACTGAGGTTCAGGGTGTTGCAGGTATGTGGCCAAAGCCAGAGTGGCTCTGGGCCTTACCCTGTACAAGTCGGTGTCTTTTCAGCCTCCGAGGGATTATTTTTACCCCTACTGTATTTCAAGAAGCCCAGGCTCTAAGAATTTACATTTTTCCCACAATCACACAGGCAGCACGTACAAAGCTGGACTAAAACCCAAGGTTTCTGCCCCTAACTCTGTGCTCCCTGCACCCCGTCCCTCTGCAGAGGTGAGATGAGGCCGAGCGCCCCCAGGTGCTGTCCCTGAGCCAGCGGAGCAGAGCCCTCTGGGTGTGACCACGGCAGGAGGCACACAGGTTCTCTAGTGAAGGATGAGTGGCAAAAGCAGAGAGAGGTCTGAGGGCTGAGCCTCAGGAACAGGCATCCTGGAGGGGAAGCTGCTTCCTCTGCCGTGTGTGCTCTCATTACATTTGAAAGGGAAAAGGGGGATCAGGAGTGGCAGCCTTGCAGACTTGTAGTGAATCACTTCCGCCAATCCGTGTGTTCTCTCCACACTGGAGGGGCATGTGGGTTTACATGTGTGAGAATCATGCTGGAATCCAGACCCTGAAACATGATCGGATGCAGTGGAAAATCAGTAAAACCGGCACACATTTAGACATGTATGTTTGATATCACACGGCTCAAAGAGGAATAGGATAAGGGTTCTTAACCCAAGGGGCAGAATCAGAAATCAGGGCTCCCATGAACTAGGCGAAGGAAAAAAACACCAACTCTGTAACTTTATTTTCATTCACGTCTGATATTTAGCATTCTCCTTCCTTAGGAATTCAGGCAACAAACCACAGTCGCATTAGCAGTACCTGTAACTTTATATCACATTACCATTGTTGCAGGTATTTTGAAATATTGTTTACATTCGTCACTACTTCAAAGTGACAGCAGTGATTAGACCTATTATGGGATCTTGTTATTAAATCTTTGAAGAAATAAATATATAAATAAATGTCATAATTTAACATCTTGATAACGGGATTTCACACTTCTTATGGCAAGAAAAGCTGTAATATGAGTCCACAAAAGCAAAACCAGGAAAAATACAAAGGGAAAACTTCAAAAGAATTTGAAAAATGAGGACATACAAGCCCCAGCACACAGACAGTCCACTGCCTTGTGCTATCTCACAAAGTAATTCTTAGTAAAAACTTTAAACTTCTTAAATCCTCACCCAAGGATATATTTTTATCGATTTCAGAGAGAGGAAGGAGGGGAGAGAGAAGCATTGGTGTGTGTGTGTGTGTGTGTGTGTGTGTGTGTGTTTTAGAGAGAGAGAGAGAGACAGGCATTGGTATGAGAAACACTGATCAGTTGCCTCCCATATGCGCCCAACCAGGATCAAACCTGAAAGCTAGGCTTGTGCTCTGACCAGGAATTGAATCTACAACTTTTTGGTGTATGGGACGATGCTCTCAACCAAGCCACCTGGCCAGGGCAAAACTTTGAAAAGAGCAGTATCTTTGATCCTATTTGATCCTGAGATGACTTCTAATCATCCACCCAGGAATCCTCTACCACCGAGGAATGCAGACAGCCTCAGTGAGGACGGAGCATCTTCCCTAGGGCTCACCTAGCTTGGTCGTCTCCTCTAGCAACATTCCAGCCACATAACAGGAACTCCAAAATGTGTGACTGTGACTAACTCAGGTGTGTTTTTACACCTCTTCAAAGCTTGCAGGTATTCATTTTTCCTCATTCTGTATTTACTGTAAGTCCCTTCAGAGAAATAGTCTTGTCTGCAAATCTCCTGTTACAGATGAGGAGATGGGCCTGAAGGTTAGTGCCTTACCTGGGCCCACCCAGGAGCCATGAGCCAGGACTCAGCAGGACTCACTCTGTCCCCCCAGCTTGGCACTTGCCCATGCTAAACTACTTTACGCACATTTCAAGCCGACACTGGAAGACTGATTATTGGAGGTGATGTACACCCAAATTGCTTGATTTCGTAGATATAAATTTGGTCTATGCAGAAAAAGAAAGCTAAGAAGATTAACAGAGAAACTAAGGCAAGGACTGAATTGAATCAACTCAAGCTTTAAGGGAAAATACTTCTCTTTTCTGGTTCCTCGTTTCCTAGGGACGCAAACTCAGTGACTCAGAGTGGGGAGCCCTCATACTCACCCCAGGCCTGGCTTTCCAACCCTCACATCAGAACGATGGCCATCTGGGCACAAAGTTATGAGCTCTAACAGCCTAGAAGATGCTCAGGGTAGATTCCCTCCTCCCCCAGGAGGAGAGGTGGGGTTCAGTGGACACTTGTTGACCTGAGCTCTCTCCTCCTGGCTCCCATCCGACCCAACAAAGGCAACAAAAGCATTTCTCACACAAACCCACCCTGTCGGTCCAGCTCTGCTGGAGCTGGAAAGGCTGTGCATTTGTTTCTATCTATAATCACCTTCGGAATCTCTGGCAAAATGAAAGCAGACTCGTCCAACCTTTAACAGTACTTGTTTTGTACCCATGAGGACCACCCTTCCCATTTAAGACATTTCTTTTTTCCACTTAAAGTCCTAATGAATTTAGTAGCCATGAGTCATCAGTTTTATACTGATGCCAACTTCCTCTTATTATACTTTTCTGGTCCGATTTCCTTTCTTTGCAGCTAATTTTGGCAATCTCAAATCTATGGCTCCTGGAATTGAGTTGGGCCCCATCTCTGCAGGGGAGAGAGAGAGAGAGAGAGAGAGAGCGAGAGAGAGAGAGAGAGAGAGAGAGCATGCACAGACGACAAGATCTCTGGGACAAACCCAGAGCTAACATAATACTCAATGGTGAAAGGTTGAAAGCTTTCACCGACAAAATCAGGAACAAGACAAGGGTGTTTTTCTTAAAACTCCTATTCAACATAGTACTGGAAGTCCTAGCCAGAGCAATTTGGCAAGAAAAAGAAACAATAGGCATCTAAATTGGAAAGGAAGAAGAAAAACTGTCTCTGTTTGTAGGTGATATGATCTTAAAAAATCTTAAACACTACACCAAAAAACAGTAGGAACTGATAAATGAATTCAGTAAAGATGCAGGATATAAAATCAACATACAGATGTCAGTTACATTTCTATACAGTAACTCAGAAACAGAGTCAAATGGTGGCTGCCAGTGGCTGGGAGGGGGGTATGGGAAGATGCTAGTCAAAGGGTAGAAACTTCCAGGTGGACGATGAGTAAGTTCTGGAGATCTCATGTACAGCAAGGCGACCATAATGAACAATAGTGTATTATGTACTTGAAAGTTATCATGAGAGTGAGTCTTAAATGTTAATTTATGTGAGGGGATGGAGGTGTTAACCAACCATTTCTTAGTATATATGTGAATCAAATCATGCTGTACATCTTAAACGTACATGTTATATGTTCAATAATAGTTCAATGAAGCTGGGAAAAATGAGATTAAAAAAACCAGGAGATTAAAGTGTGGGGAAGAAAATGATGTGTTCAAATCTGTAGGCAATTTGAAAAAACATAGATTTTAAAAAACATAGATTGAGATATCCAATTCATATAATTAATAGACAATAAGACATTACATCGAGGCAATTTCAGTTTACTTTTGGACACCAGAAAGTAAACTTTTATTTTGTATTTGTTTACGAATAATATTTGTTTACAAATATTCACTGTTTTGTGAATTGTTTGTTCATGTTCTTTTTATTGAGAAATTGACATTTTTCTTCTCTTTTACTTATTTTTTTTCAATTATAGTTTACATTCAATATTATTTTGTATTAGTTTCAGGAGTAAGCACAGTGGTTGGACAACCATGTACTTGACAAAGGGTTTCCCTCGATATTTCCAGCTCCCACTTGGCACCATTCATAGTTACCACAACATTACTGACTATATTCCCTGTTCTTTCTTTATAGAAATCTGACATTCATTTTCACAGTCTGTATTAGGTTTATAATTATCCCTGCTATTTTTAAAAACACACACGTAAGTATAGAGTTACTTAAAATGTTGGGGAAAAGATTCACTGACTGAGTACAAAAGGACAGGCAGAAAGATAGCAATGGAGACCTCTGGTGGACCAATATTCCATTTCTTTGCCTTATTTTTCAGAATTTCAGGGAAATGATATATAAATTGATGTATAGAGTGGTAGATCCTGGGTTCAAGAAACTAAAGCAGTGCTACTGATTTATAATCTCAATGGTCCATGAATGTTATTTAGAAACCTGACCTGCCAGTAAGTCCAGGTAAATGGATATACTCATCAAACTCCTAGGTTGAAATTAATTGCAAACCAGGAGGAACATATGTTGCTTGAAGATAGGAGTTTTTGGCCAAAACCCACATGCAGAGATATCCTCCACACGGAGCCCTTATGCCAAAGTGTGAGTGAAGAGAGGGGAGACATGGAGAGGATGCGGCAGGGGGCAGGGGTCCGGCCAGCCCTCCCTCCAGCATCAGCACTTTGCCCTGCCCTTCCAAAATGCCCATTTACATCTCTCCCGGACCAGTCCAGTCTCCCCATATGTCTGTCTATCAGAGAGTCTCAACTTTTCCTTGTTAATTAAACAGCATGTTAGTTAACAACACTCATGTTGCTAATTGTCCTACTTTCCCCCTCAACCACAGAACTCAACAATATTGCAGGATATCAACAACCCTTTTTCCAATAGAGTGTCTGCTTTTCTGAATCCATGTGTAGCAAAAGTTAACCTGAGCAGCAGAGGTCAGCTATTCTGTAGGTAGGAATGTTGTTAAATAAATAAATGGAACTAATTAGTACTCCTATAATCAAACAAACTTTATACTCAACTGCCACCTTCAAAAATAGGTGCCCATATCTGAACTTGCATATTTTCTACTCTATCATCTTAGCTTTCCTCCCCTTCATTTTCCACCTCCCACGATGCCTCCCCCCCCCGCCCCCGAAGAGTACCCAGCAATTACTTCTCTCCATTCAGTAAGACTGGCCCAAGATGCTCTAAATTTCATCATCACACTGAGATAACTTGCTACAAGGAACACTTAGATGTCATTTATAATCTTCACGCTCACACCTTTAATCTTTAGTCCTGATACATAAATTCAAAGTTATACAGAATAAGAGGTTTATGTTAGCAGTCGAATTTTTTGGACAAATCCTTGTAGACCCAGACACACTTTTTTCTCTAGTGCCTTATGGTCCTCCCAAGGAGGCCACAGCCCACCACCTTCCCACTAGCACACCAAATAACCCATAATGATGGTGGCTTATTTGCAAGTTCCTTAGCCTCAGGCTTGACCATCATTCTTGAAGCCATCTCCACACAGATCCCACTCTGGCTTCCCCTCACAGAAAACTCATCTTTCCAGAGGCCCCACATCAACAGTGGAGCCAAAGTGCTTGGCTCTCCTGGAGATCAGCATGAGCATAACTAAGCGAGCTGAAACACACCGTGGGCTCGTGAGGACACTGTCTGACAGAGGTGCCAGGACAGCAGCCCCAGCCCACTTCATTCCTCTCCTCCCCGCTGTGAATGCCTGTGCAGAAGGCCCTGGCTGCATCAATGGTGGTTAGGAACATCTGTTGGACCATCCTCCACGAGCTGTTTTCCTAGAAGATGAGGGGCACTCGTATCCCTTTTCCTGCTGTTTTCCTTCACAGCACTCCTAACTCTACGTGTGCAGCATACACATGCATTCAGTTGTCTAGGTGTGCACCGTCTGGCACCCCTACCTGACTGAAAGCTCACTGCTAGCTCTACTTGCACAGCACATACATACATTCATGCCTAGGTGTGCACAGTCTGGTGCCCCCACCCGACTGTAAGCTCTGTGAGAAGAGGGATTGTGTTTTGTTCACTGTGTCCCACTTGTGGCGCAGCGTGCCTGGCACATAGCAGGTGCTTTCAGATACTGCGTGAATAAATGAACGGCCACGAGCAGGGAAGTGAACACTGGGATGTGTGTGCACTGGGAAAGCAGCTAAAGGCTGCTGTTTGAAAAAATTATTGGGGCACAAAAATTCTCTGTTCCCTAAAAATCTACCAGAAGAATGGGGGACAATGCTATTCTAGTAACTTAACCAGTGCTCTTTGGTTACTTCTGATGGTGCCCGTAGGGACTAACCTTTAAGAAGATTTTGTCTTATTCACAAAGTCCTCCATTTTTCATTAGAAGTGTTTATGGCCACTACTATGTCCATATCTGGGTTCAAACATGCAAGCTCTGGGGACTGGGTGTGGCTTTAAGAGAGTGGCACCACACTTGGAGGTAGAGATCTTTCTGTGGCATTGACCAGAGGCCAGGCCTTATTCAGACCCTGGGCCTAGGCTCTGACCTCTTGCTGCTGGCCTCACTGGCCTGGGATCCTGAACCCTGTGCTGTGGGTCCAGAACCTTGATCTCCAGGCTCCAGGCCGAGGTTCTGTCCTCTGGCTCTGCTGTCCTCCTGGGACTTCACTCCTCTTCTGTGTAGACCTGAGAGCCTGCTCTCCCCCCGACTCCAGGAGACTTATCTGGCCTGGCCTCCATGTGGCTCACACAGCCTACAGTACTGGTGCCTGACTCCCCAACAACCACACTGCTCCAACCATAGGTCTGAGACCATCTCAGCAATGTTTCAGTTAGAGAGAGCCCTGTGACCCAATTCTGGCCAATAGGTTTGTTAGCTCCTGGCAGCTTTTCTTGATCCAAAAGAGACTCAAGAAGAGATGCCCATTTCTTCCTCTGGATACCACATTTTTGGATGTGAAGGCTGGACCTGCTGTGGTCACCCTACCACCCACCTGTGGCAGAAGCCACTCTAGGAGGAAAGCAGAGCTCCCAGTGGCACAGAGGTGGACCTGAACAAGCCCGAGGGACCTCACTTGCCTGCAGCCAGCCCTACCCCAGGGCTTGTCACAGGAGACAGCCTGTCCTTGCTCAGGTCCAGTTTGAGCTGAGATGTGCTGCTGCTTGCGGCGGAGAGTATGCCTTTCCCCACCTTTGCATGAAGTTCCTGGTGTCCCCCAAGTACTGCAGCCACGGCCTTCCAGAGTCATGCCACCAGAGTTCACTCTCACTTTCCCAGCTAAGAAAACGTGGATTGGATTACAGCCCTGGTGCCCAACCTTTCACGCATGAGGACTTCTCTTTAATTGAGGTACTATTCACATATCATATAAGCCACCATTTGAACCAGCTTCAAGTACAATTCAGTGGCTCTTTTAACATACTCTTACGCCACTGTCACCCCTATCTAATTTCAGAACATTTTTATCATCCCCACAGAACACATTAAACAGTCACTCCCTAGCCCTCTCCCTCTCCCTCTCCCCAGCCAGGTATCTGCTTTATATCTCTTTGGATTTGCTTATGTTGGACATTCTATATAAATGGAATCATATAATATGTGGCCTTTTTTGTCTGGCTTCTTTCACTTAGCATAATACTTTCCAGGTTCATCCAATGTTGTAATGTGTCAGCACTTCATTCTTTTTTACTAGAGGCCCGGTGCACAAAATTTGTGCACTGGGGGGGGGGGGGGGGCGGGCGGTGGCCCTCAGCCCAGCCTGCACCCTCTCCAATCTGGGACCCCTTGGGGGATGTCTGACTGCCAGTTTAGGCCCAATCCTGCTGGCAGTCAGACATCCCTCTCACAATCTGGGACTGCTGGCTCCTAACCGCTTGCCTGCCTGATTGCCCCAAACTGCTCCCCTGCTGCCCTGATTGACACCTAACCACTCCCCTGCCAGCATGATTGACACCAAACTGCTCCCCTGCCAGCCCGATCACCTCCAACTGCCCTCCCCTGCAGGCCTGGTCCCCCCCAACTGCCCTCCCCTGCAGGCCCGGTTGCCCCCAACTGCCCTCCTCTGCAGACCTGGTCGCTCCCAATTGCCCTCCCCTGCAGGCCTGGTCCCCCGCAATTGCCCTCCCCTGCAGGCCTGGTCCCCCCCTAACTTCCCTCCCCTGCAGGCCTGGTCGCTCCCAACTGCCCTCCCCTGCCAGCCATCTTGTGACTCATGACATGTGGGTGCCCATCTTGTGACGTCATGGGGACGGCCATCTTGTGACAATGTGGGGGCGGCCATATTGTGATGTGAGGGCGTGATGGTCAATTTGCATATTACCACGTTATTATATAGGATGGCTGAATCATATTCCACTATATGGATATGCCATATTTTGTTTATCCAGTTACCATTTGGTGGGCATTTGGCTTGTTTCCACTTTTTTACTGTTGTGAATAATAATGTGATAAACATTCACGTAGAAGCTTTTGTTTGAACACTGTTTCAGTTCACTTGGATATATACCTAGGAGTGGAGTTGCTGGGTCACTCCATTCCATGTTTAACTTTTTTAGGAACCACCAAATTGCTGTCCACAGCAGTGAGGTCTTCTTTTTTTGTTTCTTCTAAAACAAGTTTTTTATTGTGGCAAAACACATATAACATAAACTTTACCATCAGAACCACTTTTAGTATATGGTTCAGTAGTGTTAAGTATATTCACATTGCTGTGACACAGACCTCCAGAGCCCTTCTGTCTTGCAGAACTGAAACTCTATGCCCATTAAACAACACTCCCTCTTGCCCCTCCCCACCACTGCTGGCAACTCCCATTTTATTTTCTGTCTTTATGAATTTGACTAATTTGTCCCTTTGTGACTAGTTTACCTCACGTAGCATCCATGTTGTAGATGGGATAAGGGTTCTTTCCTTTTTTAAGGTCGCATAGCATTCCACTGTATGGATATACCATGTTTTGTTTATCCAATCTTCTGTCAATGGACATTTGGACTGTTTCCACCTCTTGATATCATAATTGTGCTGCTGCAAATTTGTGCAATATTTGAGATCTCTTTTTCATTTCTTTT
>NW_005871048.1:64936671-64956236 GCF_000147115.1 Myotis lucifugus | reverse complement strand
GTGCTCAGAAGCTCATCAATCACACCTGATTTCCGCATCTGTTCCGGAACCAGATGTTGTGCCAACACTGCCTCCAAGCTAGTTACCAGCAGCCTGGGCACTGGAGAAAAGCTGGGCCTTCAGCACTTTCCTTCTCCCTCCCAAACCCAAGGCGTCCAGCCCGGCGCCTGTGACATATGGAGGCCCATATGCTCCTTTCCTTGGCAGAGCAGCGAGCCTTTGACTTGCTACCTGTCAGCCTTGTGCCTTCCTCTGGTGCTCATCTTCATGAAAAAAGAACTCAGAGACTGAGTTCCTGACAAGGCTAAAGCCCATGACTTCTAGGATACAACGTGCTGGGTCACACACATCATACTCTGTGTTCATTGGGCAGTTCTGGGAAACATTTTTTAAAATGCACACGGTTGTGTTCCTATTGATCATCCTAATATATACATAGCCACAGGCTTCAGGGGAAATGTTTAATTTATACCGCATTCAACAGGAACACTGGTAGTGGAGCCACCACTAAGCAATCAAGGACAAGGCAGTTCTTTGTGCTTGAGAGGACAAATGAGATAAACATGCGAATCTATTTACATTATTTTTAGCTAACAAAAACACCAGATGAATTAAGCTTTCTCCCACTTTACTATGTGGACTGTCTTGTTGTCTGCCTGATGGTCCTCAGGGCTTTGGAGGAAGGAGTGGGGCACCACCTGCAGGTCCCTCACCCCTTCAGCTGCTTCCAATGTCCTGCAACATCTATACGACACTGTCTGGCTAATGGGGTAGTGAACTACATTCTCTAGTTTTATCCTTGATATATCCCAAGCACCTAGAACTGTACTCAAATGTATTATGAATGGATTTTACAAAATTAACAAGTGGCTTAAAAAGATTCCTGCAAAATAAACTGCTGGAGGATAAAAACACAAGTGAACAATAATAAAAAAGTTACACGTGTCCTAGTTTAAGTACTTCATGAGCCACATTACACATCTAATCAGATTTGACAAGAAGCTGCCTCCCCCACAAAGCCTGAAATCACCAAGAAGGTCATTAGAAATTTAGATTTAAACCTAAATCATCAATGAGAACCCTCACCTCCAGGGACCTTGAGATAGCAGTAACTAATATTATAAACTCATAATGATTAGCATGACATTGAAGTAGTGCTTATTTCAACTTTATCTAACACATTAATATCCATTTGCATCCATTTTATAATTTATATAATGTTAGGATTGTATGAGGTATAATTTGAAATGCATATACACTTATTGGGGTGCAGGTACAAACCAGTCTTTAAATTGACGGATGGGGACCCTGGTCTCAGAGCATCACCTGTCCAGGGAGGCAGACTGTGCTCAACAGGGCAACTGTCCGCTGGCCTCAGCTAATAAATTATTATTATACTGCCACTGCTGCTGGCCTGTCAACGGAGCTGGGGATTGCCAACCGATGCCTAGAGGCATGAGGTGCTGCCTGCTTATAATGGGATGAATTGTGTCCCCTGCCCCAGATTCCTATGGTAATGACCTAGCCCCAGTCCCCAGAATGTGACCTTATTTGGAAACAGTTGTTGCAGACGTAATTAGTTAAGATGAGGTCATACTAAAGTAGGGAGAGCCCCTAATCCAATATGCCTGGGTGCTTATGGAAAGGGAAACTGGACACAGACAGGCACGGGAGAATGCCAGGTGAAGGTTACAGTTATGCTGCCACCAGCTGGGGAGCTACCAACAGCTACAGGAGAGGCCTGAATAGATCCTCCCTCATGTTTCAGAGGGAGCGCGGCCCTGCTGATACCTTGACCTGGAACCTTAGGCCTCGAGAGCTGGAAGTAATACATTTCTATAGTTTAAACCACCAGTTTGTGGTCCTTTGCATGCAGCCCCAGGAAGCAGACACATTGCTTCTAGAGAGAGGCAGCCAGCCTAGAAGGAGGCTCTGCCCACTAAAATGGGATGAGAGTGGGTTCCTCTGAGCCCTTGCAGAGCCACGGAGAGCGGTGCTGCCATTAGGACGGACTGCAGACTGTAAGCACAGACAGACACTCGCCCTCCCTAGCAGCCTCTCCGATGCCATCAGCGTGCTCCCAGCCAACTCGGGTGCCTTCACGCTGGTGCCTGTGCTGTTCTGACAAGCCCCATCCTGCTTAGTGCACTTCCTCAGGCTCTGGCACTACACGTTATTCCTACTTGGAACATGCAAATCTATTTACATTTATTTTTCCTGCTCTGACCCTGGAATTAACCACTTCTCCAAGAAACCCTGGTTCCCTTGATTGGGTAATGGTGTTTAAAACCAAGATCTGGGCCCTCAGGATGCTCATGGGTACATGGGTGTCAGTTTTTTGTTTTTTTGTTTTTTTTTTAGATCTTCTCAGTGAACACAGCTGGGAACAATAGGTGTGCATACTAATCCTCCCCATCTAGATCTATTTCTGCATGTATGTATATGAGTATATATCTATTATCCATCCATCTATCCATTCATGCATCCATGCATCCAATCATGTATCCATCTACCTATCCATCCATCCATCCATCCATCCATCCATCCATCCATCCACCCACCCATCCACCCAACACCCATCATCCATCCACCCACCCATCCATCCATCTATTTAAAACTAGGAGCTCATACTAATACTTCCAATTCCAACTCAACACCACAAAGTTCATTTTAATCTTCTCCCTTGCCTATTTGTAACCTTTTTCTCTGACAGTGAGCAACTTGGCTCTCACTACCCACAATATACTTACTTATTTGTTCAATCTTAGTATATACATCAAGCAATTTCAGAATCGCTAACCCAATATACTCCTATAAGAAACACATTTACTAACTGGAGTATACCATTTATGATTTTTTTTAACCTTATAGTATTTGATCAAAATACTGTATCTAAAGTTACTTAGGTTAGGTTTTTTTCTTTCCACTCCTTTCAATTGGTTATAGTACCTATGTAAACATTTGTATTACAGTTAGGTTCATCTGTTAATGCTTGTATCCCATTACAGGTCTTTCCCACATGACGGGTGATTTGAACTGTATGCTTATTTTTGGGTTATGTGAAACAGGACTGCAATCCTAATCAGAGCTGTAAAGAGCTGAGCTCAGCCAACTCCCAATCCACACCTAAACCCTTCCATTTCTAGTTCATTCTTCCTGTCACCTATCTTGTTTTATCTTGTACCAAGCCAGATTCATGTTTGGGCTTTGTACTTGACAGGACTTCAGTACATGTTCGACACTAAACTGTTTTCTTTAGTGGCTCCTACTGAGTCCTGATTTCCATGCTATGTCTGCAACTTCTTTACATAATGCAACTTGCTTAACAAAAGGCTTTGAGGAAAATCACGGCTTTCCTTAATTGGGCCAGTTCTAAGATAGAAACCAGCAGCCACTGAGGAAAGTATCTATATATATAAAAGCCTAAGCGACCATTACGACCGAACAACCAGAATGTCCGGAACGGCCGGTCAACCAGTCGCTATGACGCGTACTGATCACCAGGGGGCAGATGCTCAACGCAGGAGCTGCCCCCTGGGGTCAGTGCACTCCCACAGCCAACCTCCCGCCCCCCGCCCCCCTGCCCCCCGGCCGGCCAGCCAACCTCCCGCAGGCCTCTCCCCCCTGCTGGCCAGCCCATCGATAGGCCTCGATCACCAGCCAGGCAGAGGGACCCCACCCATGCACGAATTCGTGCACTGGGCCTCTAGTTAGTTAATAATAGTGAAGCCTATTACTCCTCTTGGATGTGAAGGGCCACAGGTAACTAGAAGTCAGCTGGACGGAAATTCTCGAGCAACATTTTCAGATTTCTGCTACATCCCTCCCCCTGCTTTTTAAAAAAAATGTAGCACCTCAAAACAATTTGACAACATGGGTAATTATTTGTAAATCTCCGAAAAACTTAAGATTGAAAGGATTAAGAGTTGTATAAATATATGCAATAAAAAATTACAAGTAAAAGCTGTGGTATTAGTACTTTTGGTCACAGAACAACCTCTTTAATGCTCTAGTTGTTCATTGTCCCTGTAATCAGTACTTGATTATCAGATTAATGAGGAAGGGAGCCACCAGAGATGAATGGGTAAACATAAAACCAGTTTAAAAAACTATGGGAAGAAAAGCCAAGTGTTTTGCAAGGGAGGAAATTGGCACCAGAGACCATGTACTTGTTTTCATATCCAGAAAACACTTGAATCCAAACCTGAAAACATACAAACTTCAGGATGAGGGTAATGTGATGTGGAAGTCACACACCATGACGTTTCCAAGAGAATAATTAAATGTTTGACAAATTCTGCAGTAAAGATAGGCCTTTCCATATGTGAAGTGTTTCCAGTCACTAAAACCTTGTTTTACCCTGACAATTAGACCACCTACTGATGTGAGGCTGCACGGGTAGGATTATGGGCTTGAGGAATATGGAAACGGTTATGGGCAACCCCATAATTTATTCGTTTATTTTATAAGGGGATCCAGAGTCACAGTCTATGTTGATCCTAGAAATATTCTGCCAATTCAGGGGACTTCAGTAGCATATTAGAGGCAGGGGCATCCAAGTCAAGACAGACTGAGGGATGACTCCTGGCCTGGCCACTGCCAGCTGTCTATCACTGGGTTGGAGAGCCTCCTAAGCCTTGGTTTCTTCATCTCTCTCATGGTCACATTCATATCAACGCATAGGTGTGTGAGCTTTAAACTCAACGTGAAGCACTCAGCAGTGCCCAGCACAAAGCAGGCACACCATTGGTAAGCACAGCCTAGTGGCTAAGGGTGAGGTCTCTGGACCCAGCCACCACTGCTAGGATGCTGGCTCAGCCAATCATTACTGTGTGAGCTTCGAAAAGTTACTTGCCCCCTCTAAGCTGCTAGAACAGGGCCAGACTCGTTGCACTCTAAAATATTAGGGAGGATGACTGACTAGAACTGTTCAGTCAGCCCGGGAGAACACGGGGAGAGCCCGGTGGTGGAAGTAAACCGGTACACAGAGCACCAGGTACACAGAACATAGGTCAACAGCTTGACTCCACGGAGGCTGACCCCACCCACCTGCCCATGGTGTGTCAAGAGCAAAGCTGAAGTCAGGAGGACAAGAGCGAGCACACCTACAGGAAACCTATGACAGCCACTGGGCTGCAGGGAACAAAGAACCCTTGCTCATGTGCTATGCAAACCCTACTCTGCCTGCTACACAATCCTTGGTTCCAGAGAGAACACACCTTTGTGGTGAGCGCGATGCTAAACTCTAGAGTCCTGGGTGCCTGCTCCCTTCTCTGCAATCATTCATTCTTTGGCATATTTATTTAAACGGCGCATCTTCCATAAATGCCACATTCCACCTCATGAAAAAAATCAATAGAAAGAAAACACATGGGCTGTTATGTCCTTATTTCTAAACATGATAACAAACTATCACCTCTCACTGTATTGACACTGCTACATAGGAAAAAGCTATTTGTACCTTCTGCCACTTACAATCACATGAACTTTCTGGAATTTTTTTTCCAGGCATGGCTTTCTCTCTCATCCTCTTTCTTCCCTCTTAAGGAAACAAATGGATATGAAGAAGGGGCATCCCAGGTTTTCTAGTGCAGAAATACCTCCAGGCCCACATGCTCTCATCCTCCATTCAAGGATCTTCTGAAAGTTCAGTTTCCTTATAACTCATACGGAAGCAAAACTTAATCTGAACTGACCCAAGCATGTAGATTTGAAAATGTGAACATCACACCAGGTCACAATACACTGCCCGAAACCCCACTAAGGGCTCTGATTGGAATGTGCACTCTTTTATTCTCCTAAAATCTGTATCACTGGTCCAAAAACCCCTAAATTTTCCACTGAACTGAAGCAGGCCCCAAGATTTTCAGACCCAGGATTGTGGACCTCTAGGTGTTACTGATGCTGTTATGTTACAAACACAGCTTTGTGAAAATAGCTGGTGAGGAAGATAATGCTAGTTTTCTTTAAACCACTTCTTTTAAAACTGGAACTTGGCTGGACCTTCAGGTTGCTGATCTCATGATTTAAAATAGGCAAGAGTCACTCAAGAACTTCGCCCCAAATTTTGTCTACCCCTCAAGTGACTGCAGGGTAACTCATAGCATCCAAAGATTGCAGAAAACAACCAGAGATTCAGCACATACATGAGCGGACCGGTGGGGCCCACTTGGGGCCACCAAGAATATGCACGTTCCTTTTTAGGGGGCATAAGCTTGTGGGAGCAATTCAGTTGGAAGCCTGGCCTGCTCAGGACCCTGTAAGGCTTGGGTTTAAATTCCTGCCCCATCCACTTGCAAGGCACACAGTGTGGGCAAGTTTATCGTCTCTCTGGACTTGAGTTTCCCATGGGTAGAGCAGGAGAATACCACCTCCTATTAAGGACTACTGGACTGAAACTAAACAATGCGCCTAATCCACAGGAATACAGGTTAGCTGCTTTCCACACCCTTCCTACACGTTCTTTCCTCCTCTGGGGGAGACACCGTCTAGCGACAAGTTGTAAGGTAGAAAGCTCAGTGATCACGTTCTTCTAAGTGGACAAGCTCAGGGAGGCATATGCATTTCTGGTGCATGTCTATGTATTATAAGGTGGGAGGATACAGATTGATACCGAGGTCCTTGAACCAAACTTGACATCAGAACCTCCAAGGAAAATAGTTCATTAACAGAGATGGGGGAATGCAAGGAGACGAGCTGTAATGCAGGGAGAGGAGCTATCTGGGACCGAAGGGGCTGGGACAGAGATGTCATTTAGGGACACCTGTGTGTGGCTGTGCTGATTCTCGATTTGGCTGAAGAACTGGGAAAGCCCAGATGCATGTGGACCTTTTTACAATCAACAGTTCTCTCCCCTGGCTGCACAGAACACCAGGCCCACCCAAGATTCAGCTGGTATGGCATTTTCAAGGTCTCCAGGCTGCTGCCCACAGATTGAGGGCATATGCTCAGATGCAGTCAGGGAGGGCGTGTTCCAGATGCCCCTTTCCTCCCCAGGCTGAGAACACAAATATTCCCCCCACCCCACCCCACCCCTCCTGCTGATTAGAAAAGGAAAAATACACAGCAGGGGCCCCAAACAGCCCAGGAGTTATCAGAAGCACAGGACAGAGAACAAACATTAATGTGTAACTGAATAAGTTATTTGTGTCACACGCCCGAGATTCACCAGCACTCTCCTACCTGGGCTCGGTCTCCCACTCCTCCTCGTCCTTGTCTTTCTCTTCTTTGGTGTCTCCAGAATGCGGGTGTTTCTGCACAATTCGCATTCCACCAGCTTTCACTAGAAAGAAAGCGAAGAGGGTGTGGTCAGTGTGGAAACGGAACCTCCGGAGGATCAGGGGAACCAGCTCCAAAGTTTTTAGTTGCCCCATGGCCACAAGTTAGTTCAGATAACCTGGCATCAATGGCAGTGATTAACAGAAAGTTAGTGCTGTTGGGGGAAGAGTCACTATGACATAGCACTCAGCCCAGCCTTACTACAGATCCACTTAGAAACTCCCCATGGCTCCTGTTTGCTTTTGGTCTCATAAGTATTTCATAAGAGCAGCAGTGTAACCAGAGTACGAATCATTGGACAGAGTGGCTGTTGCTTTAGGTCCTGCATGTCTTCTTGACACAACAAGATCCTACTGAATCCCTGCCCTGTGATACTTTCTCAAATAATGATGATGCTTTTAAAAAAATTCTGACTAGTCCTGCATTAGTTTTTATTTTTCAATTATAGTTGACATACAATATGATATTAGTTTCAGGTGTACACCATAGTGACTCAACATTTACAAACCTTACACAAAGTGATTCCCATGGTAAGTCTAGTACTCATCTGTCACTGTAGTTATTACAATATCATTGACTATATTCCCTATGCTGTACTTTACATCCCATGACTTATTTTATAACTGGAATTTTGTACTTCTTGATCCCCTCCCCCTTTCCACCCATCTTTCACCCTCTCCCCTTTAGCAAATATCAGTTTGTTCTCTGTATCTATGAGTTTGTTTGTTTCATTTTGTTTGTTAGATTCCACCTGTAAGTGAAATCATACAGCATTTGTCTCCAATGATGCTTCCGATGGGGTGACACAGCTGCAGGTGACATGGGGCAGCTGCTGCCACATTCACAGAGGCTGCTCAGGTGGGAGCCAAGGCATCTGCTGAAGCCCTTCCCAGACTGTGCTGTGAAACCGAGTGCTGGTAGATGTCAAGTTAGTTTTTTAAAGCAGCTTGACATATAATTCACATACAATTCATCCATTTAGAGCGTACAACTCAATGGTGTTTGAGTGTATTCGGAGTTGTACAACCATCGACACGATCAACTTGAGAACATTTCATCTCCCCAAACAGAAACCCCAAATCACAAATGGTCACCCCCTAATCCGTCCTCTCCCCCAGCAACCAGTCATCTGGATTTGCCTATTCTGGACATCTGACATCAATGGAATCATAAAATGTGTGGCCTCTGCTGACTGGCTTCTTTCATTCAGCATAATGTTTTCAAGGATCATCCATGTTGTAGCATGTGTCAGTATTCATTCTTTTTTATGATTGAATAATATTCCATTGCTTGGGTAGACCACATTTAGTTCATCAAATCATCTGCTGATATACATTTGGTTGTTTCTACACTGGATGTTGTAAATGATGCAGCCATGAACAACTTGTGTACAAGGTTCTGTGTAGATACATGAACATATACCTTCATTTTCTTGAGTATACACTTAGTAGTGGAATAGCTGGGTTGCAGAGTAACTCTATATTTACCATTTGAGAAACTCTAAAGCCACAGCATCATTTTCTATTCCAACCAGTCTGAGGGCTCCAATTTCTCCACATGCTCACCAACACTTGTTACCACCTATCTTTTCAGTCATAACCACCCTAGTGGGTCTGAAGTGATATCTTATTGTAGTTTGATTTCCATTTCTCAATGGCTATTAGTACTGTTTTGTAAGAAAAAAACAAAAAAAAATGTGGACTCTAGGATTTGTTAAGTGTGGGAAATGCTAGGTTGAACAGCATTAAATGGGTTTCTTCAAGCCAGATTTCTTGCCCCCCAGTGTGCATTATGAAGCTCTGTGAGGCACACAGTGTGCTGTCTTTCCCAAATGCCTTTGACCACAGAACTTTTATCCCAAGTTATCATCCTTTAGGACTATAGTGTTCCACAGGATAGAGTTTGGAAATGCTGGCCCTGTTTAAGAAAACCAGCCTTATGTGGTCACTAGACTGGGCTTTGTGTCAGTAAGCTCCTCCATGTCCTCACCTATGTGGTCTCAGACTCGGCCCCTTAAAGTCTCGCTGTTTCATCTGCAAAAAGGGGATTAGAGCAGCATCCTAAAATCTACAAATCTGAATGAGAAGAGGCTGTTGAAATCCTAATCCACAATGTGATGGTGTTTAGAGGCGGGGCCTTTGGGAGGTGATTAGGTCATGAGAGTGGAGCTCTTAAAAATGGAGTTAGAGTCCTTATAAGGAGACCCCAGAGAGCTCCCTTGCCCCTTCCACCACGTGAGGACAGAGAAGAACTAGGAAACGGACCCTCACTAGACACCAAATCTGATGGCACCCTGACCTTGGACTTGCAGCCTGAAGAGCTGCTGTTTATAAGCCACTGGTTTGTGGTAGTCTGTCAAAGCAGCCCAAATGGGCTAAGACAGAGGCGTGTGGTAGCCTTGGCACAGGCAAGAATATGAGAGAAGGAGAAACCAAGATGGCGGCATAGGTAAACACCGGAGATTGCTGCCGCAAACAACCACTTCAAAAATACAACTAAAAGACGGAACGGACATCACCCAGAACCACAGGAAGGCTGGCTGAGGAGAGATTCTTCAACTAGAAGGAAAGAGAACAGCATACCGAGGCTCAGAGGAGGCGCAGTGTGGAAAATACAAAGGTACGGAGGTGCGCGTGGAGCCGGCTGGTGGCTGAGGGCGCAGTTGTCGTTTTCAATCAGGAGGGAGTCTCAGACTCTGAGCTCCAGATCCGGGCGAGTCTCTAGAGACTCAGACTCAAACGGGAGAAGCGGGAGTGTCTGGCATCAGTCGGAACGTGAGGGCAGCTTTCTCTCCGAGGTTTGCAGCGGTTGCTGGGGTTCTGAGAAGCAGAGCCTCTGGGAACGGGACCGAGAGCAGCCATAACTGCTCCCTCCACCCGCCCTGTTGATCCCCTTCGACCCGACCCGCCTAAGCCCTGCGCAGAGCCATTTGCCAGATAGCCTCAGGCAAAGGCTAGATTAGCACCTCTCCAGAGGACAGAAGTTTTCCCACTGCAGACACAGCTGATTCTCACAGCCAGTTGGCCTGGTGGTCAAATCCCTCTAGTATTAACTACAACAATAAAGGCTTAACTAGAACAAGACTGCGCACAAAGACCACAAGGGGGTGCACCAAGAAAGCATAAAAAATGCGGAGACAAAAAAACATGACAGAAATGGAGGATATAGAGCTAAAAAACGCACTTTTGAGGGCTTTCAATAATTTGCTAGAAGCTGCTGATAAACTTGATGAGAGCCTCAAGAAATCTAATGAGACCCTCGATGTTGTGATAAAGAACCAACTAGAAATTAAGCATACACTGACTGAAATAAAGAATATTATACAGACACCCAACAGCAGACCAGAGGAGCGCAAGAATCAAGTCAAAGATTTGAAATGCGAAGAAGCAAAAAACACCCAACCGGAAAAGCAAAATGAAAAAAGAATCCGAAAATACGAAGATAGTGTAAGGAGCCTCTGGGACAGCTTCAAGCGTACAAACATCAGAATTATAGGGGTGCCAGAAGATGAGAGACAGCAAGATATTGAAAACCTATTTGAAGAAATAATGACAGAAAACTTCCCCCACCTGGTGAATGAAATGGACTTACAGGTCCAAGAAGCGCAGAGAACCCCAAACAAAAGGAATCCAAAGAGGACCACACCAAGACACATCATAATTAAAATGCCAAGAGCAAAAGACAAAGAGAGAATCTTAAAAGCAGCAAGAGAAAGAGACTCAATTACCTACAAGGGAATACCCATACGACTGTCAGCTGATTTCTCAACAGAAACTTTGCAGGCCAGAAGAGAATGGCAAGAAATATTCAAAGTGATGAATACCAAGAACCTACAACCAAGATTACTTTATCCAGCAAAGCTATCATTCAGAAGTGAAGGTCAGATAAAGAGCTTCACAGATAAGGAAAAGCTAAAGGAGTTCATCACCACTAAACCAGTATTATACGAAATGCTGAAAGGTATCCTTTAAGAAGAGGAAGAAGAAGAAAAAGGTAAAGATACAAATTATGAACAACAAACATGCATCTATCAACAAGTGAATCTAAGAATCAAGTGAATAAATAATCTGATGTACAGAATGAACTGGTGATTATAATGAATCAGGGACATAGAAAGGGAATGGACTGACTATTCTTGGAGGGGAAAGGGGAGTGGGAGATGCGGGAAGAGACTGGACAAAAATCGTGCACCTATGGATGAGGACAGTGGGTGGGGAGCGAGGGCGGAGGGTGGGGCGGGAACTGGGAGGAGGGGAGTTATGGGGGGAAAAAAAGAGGAACAAATGTAATCTGAACAATAAAGATTTAATTAAAAAAAATTCTAAAAAAGATGAACTATGCTTAATACGGAATGAAAAAAAAAAAAAGAATATGAGAGAAAGCAGAGCCACGCAACTGCACTCATGGCCCCCAAGCTCAGCATCCCCCACCCTACCCCCCACAGATGTTTTCAAGAAACCAAAAGTAAAAAGGGCTGTGCAAGTGACTACAAAGAAAACAATGCATGTCCAGGTGACATTTAAAATAACCGTCAGCTGAAGCTCACATGGAGTGGTCTGTCCACCCCTCTGTTGAAGTAAGTCCACATGACAAAGCTCAGTCACTCTGCATTAGCCCTTCCTTTAACTTAGTTTATAAAAACAATTAACTTCACCCATCCCTCACAGTATGTGTGGTAATTAATGCAGCCATAAAAAGTGGCAATAAAAATAATAACTCAGGGCTGAGACAGATTCATTTTAACTTGAAATCCTGCCAAAAATATGACAGCATGTATTTATTGGGATTGTTTTATCATTGACACTAGAACTCTTCATTTGTGAAAATACAAAAGCAGAATTATTTTTGCAGAAATCTTTGTGGAATATTTGCAAATATAAGTATTTTTATGAAAGACATAAGAAAAAAATCCTAGATTTTTGTTGTGGTTGTTATTCAAATGGGAGCTTCAAATTTAAAGAATAACAAGCTTCCTCCTAGCAGAAGTGCTAGGCAGAGGTTATGGGCATGGATCCTCGAGCCAGACTCCTGGGCTCAGGTCTCAGCTCTGCCCATGTGCTCACGTGCGTGCATGTGTCTGGGCGAGTTGCTAACTCTATCTGTGCCACAGGGTCCCCAGTGTGTGAAGAAAGGGTGACAATGCTCTCCCCCTGCTCCCCAGGGGTTCGCTGAGGACTAAATGAGCTAACACACGTGACACACTGCCAATGGGGCTGGGCACACGGCAAATGTTCATCTGTCATCTACTCTCATTGAATGGGTTTTAACAATTGGCATCTAGTACTTGGAGAGACTTCAGTCTTTGAGTCCTTGGTGTGTCAATGTCTCCTCACTGCCGTGTCCTTATATGTAAAATGCAGATGCTACCGCGACTCATGGGGTTGTGAAGGAGTAAGTGACACCCTACAGAGTGCTCCCCACACGGCTCTCCACTGACCTGGTCAGCTTCCCCTCACCAGGACGGCGTCAGTGCACCATCTCAGCAAGGAAGCTTCTGGAGAATCGCAGATCCTGGGTAACTAACTTTGCTGCTCTTCACCTCGCTATGTGCCAGGCACCGTTCTAGCCACTGGCCACATGTCTTCGCACTTTACAGTAACCCTGGGGAGTAGGTCCCCAGACATGAAGTGGGGGAAGCCAGTGGCCCAGTCACACAGCCAGGACTGCAGAGCTGGTCAGACCCCAGCAGCCTGTGCCCTGAACCCCTCCCTGCAGGCCTTTCCTCCTCAGACCTTCCAGGAAACAGAGTATCATTGCTCCTCAGAGAAACACAAAGTGCTGGCCTGTGGGCAGGTTCTGGGCACTCTGCGCCCAGGTGGGGGTGGACTTGCCTTTGATGTTAAAAGGTCTCTGCAGAGCGGCTTCCTCCCCAAGGGGCAAAGGGAATGAAGGACACTTGTTCCTCAGTCAGACTTGGCCAGGTAAGAAATAATGAGGAAGCAACTGATCACATACACTCCCATGGCCGGGCAGCCCCTCGGGTGTTGGGGTGCCTGCTGGGAGAGGGAGTCACCGATAGCTCGCTCTCTACTCCTGCTCAACAGGCTGGAAGACCCACCACTGGAAGACAGGCAGGGGGATGAAAGGGGTCTCCCCAGGGCCGCTCAGGACTGTAAGTGCCCCATGAACCAGGGTGTGGGTTTTAGCAGGAAGCAGGAGGGGCTGTTAATTCACACAAATGTCCCCAAAGCACTGACTCAGGTGCTAGAGCTAGACTTGCAAGTGTATGTCAGTTTCATTCTTGCTGAGAGAGCTACTGGAATGTTACTCAAAGGAAAGCCAATCTACCAAATGGGAGAGGACTGTTCAGGTGGGAACAACACAGAAGACCATCAGGACAGTAGTCCAAGAGTGAACCTACTCATCTCCAGTACAGCCATGCAGTGGCAGGTAAGCAAAGGGGAAAGGACCTGGCCCACCGTGGGGCCAGTGAGATGAGGAGGGACAAGGCCAAAGGACCATCTCAGTGCAGAGAATGGCTCTACCAGGAGAGGGAAGACCCCTGGGCAAGCAAACATTTCTTCATATCTGTGGGGGCTGCTGGATCTGAGGTGGGAGCCCCACAAAGAGAAAGTGGAGAGGATAAAGGGGGAGAGGCAGAGAGAACCTGTGGGGAGACTGGGCACCCCAGATGAAGAGTTACGGGAACCCAAGAAGAACCCTGTTCCCGAGACCGAGTGGGGTCTTTCAGGTCCATGGGTGGCGAGTGGAAGTCATGGCTTGTGCTAAAAGATGAGCCCCGGATAAATTATAGAACTTGTACCCCTGATGTCTCAGAAAGCTGAGGAAGAAGGGAACTGCTATTCTGCACTTTGAATCACAGTTTGTCAAGGTGGGAAGGTTGTTAAACCTTACAGGGCACTCCATTCACTTTCCAGGGGTGGCCATGGAATTGAGAGCTGTGCTGTGTGGGCCTGGGCCGTGGAGCGTCAGATCAGAGCTCGACATGCCATGCTCTGTCTTCCACAGTAGTGTGCACTCCATTCCACAATGTGGCTGTGACACAAAGGACAGACTGCCTGGTGACGGGCCCAGAGCAGCTGTGGGGCTGTCCTGGAGTTAAGGGAGGCTGATTTCAGGAAGTCCAGGGAAAAATAGGATCCATGCCTGGAGATGCTCTGGAAAAGCCTAGCACTGGGGGCTGGCTAGGTGTTCACCCATCCCAACCCCAGCCTCCCTTGCAGTTGGTTTGAGGCCATTTGCCTGGGTTGTGGTCAAGCAGGGAGAAAAGAGCCCGTGGTAGGCAGCATAATGTCCCCACCCTACAGATGTCCATACTCCCGTTCCTGGGCCCTGTGAATGTATTGGGTGTCATGGCAAGGGGCATTAAGGTTGCTATTTCATGGTTTTAAGCTGCCCATAAAATAAGATTATTTTGGATTATCCAGGTGAACCCATTATCATCATCTGGGTCCTGAAATGCAGCAGGGGGAGGAAGAAGAATCAGGGTCAGAGTATGTAGTTGAGAAAGACTTGACCAGCCATTGCCAGCTTTGAAGATGGAGGAAGGGGCCACACGCGAAGGCATGGGGCAGCCTCTGGAAGCTGGAGAGGTAAGAAAACAGACTCTTCCCTTGAGCTTTCAGAAGGGACCAACCCTGCAGACACCTTGATTTTAGCCTGGTGAGACCATTTGGACTTTTCACCTATAGAACTGTAAGATAATAAAGTTGTGTTCTGTTAAGCCTCTGTTTATCATGCTTTGCTACTGCAGCCACAGGAAACTAACAGTGACACATGCCACTCATAGGCTGAACCATAAGGCATCTTTAACTCCTGTCTGATTAATATAACAAAGAATTGAATTATTTTGAAATCACTACAAAGAGTAAAGTGATCTATTTCTCACTTTACTTTCAATAAGTACAATTGTTTTCTACTTCCATTTGACTCAGGTCTAGAAGGGCTGTGAGGCCTACTTTTCATAACCTTATGGGAACTAATAATGTTCAACACTATTTCTTATTAGGTTTATGAGAACTGTACTGACATATGGCTTTGGATCCCCTGGCAAATGGAGAGTACCGGGGCCAGCAAAATGTATTTAATAAAGAGATGTTAGCCACATCACTGCCACCAACTCATGAAGATTGGAAGAAATGAGTAATCGTGTGGCTTATAATTATGTCCTCCTTCTGCCAAGGCACCCTTGGACTATTAGATGAGACAGAACCTCACTAATTCTAACTCTGCTAGTCTGCATTTGCAGTAGCTCTCATAGAACAAGCAGTCTCCCACCACTTCTCTGCAGATGTTCTGTAGTCAAGAGCAGTGGAGTGGTCTGAAATCATTAAGACCGGATTACCTCCACAGCATACTGCCAGGAGGCCAGGATGTGGAGCAGCACCATCCCCACGCTTCAGTGACGTACTCTATATTTGCACAACCCTGTCCTACACACTGCAGAAGCCTGTGCAAACGGCCTCATCAATCTCACAGGGCATGTGATGGGAAGAGACACAGGGTGTGTGATGGAGCACCTTGTGCAAAGGGCTGCTGAGGTTCCAAGGGGCAAAGGACCTACAGGCTGGTCCCCCTGAACTCACTAGCTTTGATAGGAGACACTCCAAATGGTTTGGCCAGTTCTTAAAATGGAGTTGTCCTCTTTATCCCAACTGTAAGGTAACTGTCAGTAAAATGAGTGAACAAGAGGCAAGGGCTTAAAATAGTGCCAATGAAGGCCAGCAGAATGCACCACCATGAAATATGCCTCTGTGGCAGAAGGGCTGTTTTGAGCTGATTAAAACCAGCAGAGAAGGAAAACCTCAGAAAACTGAGAAGCTATCGTTTTGTAAGGGACGTTTACATTAGTAATGGAAATTTCCCTGTGTAAGTATCTCCCTCTCTGTACTAGAAAGGGAAGCAGGACTATATCACAAGAGAACCTGAAATCTGTATAGCAACCTTACCCTGGTTTACCTGGCTTTTTCTGGAAACCCCCCATAACTGGCTCCCTACTCCCCAATGTTTTTTTTGTTTGTTTGTTTGTTTTTTGGTGTTGTTAATTCTCACCCAAGGATATTTTTCCATTGATTTTAAGAGAGAGTGGAAGGGACAGGGAGAGACAGAGAGAGAAACATTGATGTGAGAGAGACACATCGATTGGTTGCCTCCGGCATACACCCTGACCAGGGCGGGGGATTGAGCCTGCAACTGAGGTATGTGCCCTTAACCGGGATCAAACCCAGGACCCTTCAGTTCACGAGCTGACGCTCTATCCACTGAACCAAATTGGCTAGGGCCCCAATGTTTTTCTTTTGTCTTTAGTTGAAGTTGGTATTTATGGTGGTGGCTTGGGCCATTTCAGGGAATTACTCAGTTTTTTTGGGTCTCTCCCATGTGTAGAGGAGGTATTCCTGTTAATAAACTTCGGTTTGTTTTTCTCTTATTAATCTGTCTTTATCACAGGGGATGGGGAGAGGTGTCTCGGCCAGGAACCTAGAAGGGTAGAGGGAAAATTATTTACCCTCCCCTATACCAGGCACATTAACACTCAGCAAATGTTGTTACTACTTGCACTTATGACGTTATTTAAACTGGATGAGAGTCACACCTGCATCCCTAGTGCACACTGGAGACAGCGCAGAGGTAGAGAACACTGCGGGCCCCGCATGCTCTGGGGAAGTGAGAGGTGCTAAGAGGCTCTGAAGGAACTCACTCAGAAGCTACTTATTGTGTATTTTTGTACCAGGCACTGTGCCAGCTCCTGTGGATGAAGATATCACTAAGACCCAACCCTGGAAGCAAGAAGGAGAGGCAGACAGGTGGAGGTAAAAGTGACAAGGAAACAGCTAATTTTGTGAGAATGCACTGGATACCGGTTCAGACAGCAACAACGAGAAAACACAAAAGAACATGAAGATAGTCATAAAAGAGAATTTTATTGTTTCCGATTGAGGATTTAAGCACAAGTCTGTGTTATCCAATTTAAGCACTTAATGAAAGTGTACCCAAAATTTTCAAGGCTGTTATTTTTGATTTATGAACTGTGCTCTTGGCTATACTTGATAATTATCTTTATTATAGTGAGTTGCCTTTATGTTTGTTTGTTTTTAACATCAACTCTGCAGTATGTCCTATTCTCTGGCCACGCCAGAGTAAATAAAAATATCCAAATACCCCCAGCTTTTTGCTAAAAAGAGCTTTCCCACAGGAAAGTGGATCTGAGGCAAAATACTGCACATGACAAAAAATCCCCTTCTAACCTGTACCGCTGGACCAAGATGCCAGGTTCTGCCTCTAACTCTGGGCAAATATGACTGGCCTTGGAAAATGGGGAATGTCAGTGACAGTTCTTTAAGCAGTTCCTGTGAGACTGGGACCCCAAAGGCTACAGGATCTTCCCTGAAGTCACTTGAAGAGGTTGCCTGTGGGATTAACTGCCCTTGAACTTGGATTCTGATGAATGGAAGGGGGGAGCTCCAGTGAGAGTTACGTGGCAAAGGTAGCTCTGCTCTATGATGACACCCCCAAACCTCCCATTTCATAGATTAGGAAAACTGGCTACACCAGCACAAATAAGTTGGCTCCTCTCCCCTTTGGCATAAATGAGCTATTTAATTTGTAATTCACAAGGCCTAGCTGTTTAGAATTCGAAGAAAACCAAAGTCTTTCATGGAATTTCTCCAGGGAGTTAATATGCACAGTTCACGTCTGTGATCTTAAAAATCTCCACGTGGAAATGCCTCTATGTGCAACTTAGTTACTACTACCTTGATTTGGTCTCATCCCAACTTACCCGCTTTACTGCCACTCCTTACCCTGGGACAGGGGAGTGTAAAGAAAGGCGTTCCCGCCGGCAGTGCTGCCAGGTCATCAGCAGCCAGCAGATGGGCACGGACCCACTGAGGCAGACACTAAAGGTCACGTTATCTTTACAGGAAATCTCTTTGAGGTACTTTTTATTTTATTAATTTTTTAAACGAATGGAACACAAAGGCCCCAAAGCCCATTTCCCACTACAGCGGGACTACTTTCTAAAACCCCATGCCAGTTAAGTCGCAGGCATCGGTTAGCCGTTTTCCTTCCCTAGTCCAGGCAGTTTTTGGTGGTTGTTGAGAGCTGCTTTCAGCAGTGCAAATATCAGCTCGGAGTATTTATTGGAAGAGCGGCCCTAGTCACGTGTTCACGCAGAGAACGAGGGCCCTATCCTGGGGGACGGCAGACTGACGGAGGGAGATCAGGGAGTCTTTACTACAAGAAGAAGGTGGCACTAATGTGCCCCACAACGCAGCCAGGCCCCCGAGGCTTCTGGCATCAGGAGACGGAGTTTATAACACAACGGTGTGCAATTTGGACCCTAACCCCACACGTGGAGGGAGTTTATAACACAAAGGTGTGCAATTTGGACCCTAACCCTAACCCCACACATGGAGGGGGCCTGGCCTCTGGGACCCAGGCACCTTCCATTCTCCCCCAGGGTCCTTGCACCGGCATCGGCTGTCATTCCAAAGGGGAGCAGACCCGGAAACGGAGCAGCCGAGCAGCCTGCACCCAGCGGGGAGCGAACAGGAACTGTCTGTCCTGGGACCGAAAGGGGCGAGGAAAGGGGCGAGGCGGCGTGAACATAAGAGCGGCTCGGATTCACATTTTCTATGCAAGTCCTTCCTGGGTTTAACTTCCTTGGCCTAGAGTTTAGAATTTGAAAACACAAACAAACAAGAAAACACTCCAAAAACACCCCCCAAAACCCCACTTTTGAGAAAAGACTGGATGTGAAAGCAACTGGGGGGCAAAGTCATATTGAGTGATTGATGGTAAAAATGATTTCCGTCAACCGACCATCACCACCTTGTCATTAAAAACATTAACTTTTGGGTCGGCGACCCGGTTTTCCGAAACATCTGGACATGCTGCGTTCGCCGCCCATTATTATTATTATTTTTGGAAGTTGTGCAATTGGGCTTATCCAAGTCCTTCCCATTTGCATGCAACGGCCACAGGCTTGCGATGCTTCCCCAACTTGCAAGAAATGGGTTTTGCCAAAGGCGGGGTTCAGTTTAACTGAAGACGCCACGAGTGAGCAGGTCCCAGGCTGGTGAACCAGTCCCCGCGCCTGGCGCCCGGGCCCGCCCGCCCAGCGCCCCGCGCCCGCGGGTTCGGGCCGGCTCTCCGGGACCCACGACGGGAGGGAAAGTGGAAACGAGTCATTACCAGCGGGCGGGTGTCCAGCTTTCGTCGCTTGCTTCTCCTCGGGAGGCGAAGACATGGTGCGACCGGAGCGGCTGGGACGGCAGCGGAGGTGGCGGCGGCTTCGTGGGTCGGGAGGATGTGCGCAGGAGCCGGAG
>NW_005871048.1:64897153-64936071 GCF_000147115.1 Myotis lucifugus | reverse complement strand
CCGTCTGCTCTTGTGACCTGGTTCGCATACCTCTCGCCTTCTCAAGCACTTGGCGATGACAGCTATCCTTTCCCCGAACCAGTCTCGTCTTGCTGGACAGAGTTCAAACATGCCTAATGTCTTTAGAAAAGCTATCTCTCTTGGTTGGACCTTTGACAGTACAGCTGCCCAATGAGGTTCGGCACCTCACTCGTGTCACACACCCTCCCCCCCACCCCCACCCTGCCAACCTAGTCCAATCCATCTGGCTGTCATCCAGGTTGCTACAAAGAGGCTGGCCCCAACCATGGACACTTCTGTTGTCAAGGTTGCTCATGACCTCCAAGCTGCCCAATCCAATGGTCAACCTTCAGCTCTCATCCCACCTGACCTCAGCAGCGTTTGACCTGGCTGACGGTCCCCCTTCTCCTTAGTTTCTGGGATGCCACATAGCTACCCAGCACCCAGTGTTGGAGCGACCTTGGCTGCTAAATCTCAGTAGGGTTGGCTGGCTCCTGTTCGCGATTTCTAAACCTTTGAGTATCCCAAGGCTCAACACCAGCTCTCTTCTCTATCTCGACTGTCTCAGTGGGCGCATGCAGACCCAGGGGCATGACTATCATCCAAACCCTCATGGATGCCAAATCTGCAAACCCATTTCTCAATTCCTGCCCCTCCCCTAAGCTCCAGACTCACACCCCACCCCGCCTCCTTGGCCTCTTTACCTTGTATGTCTAACACAGCGTTGCCAACTCTGCATCACAGTGCACAGAGAAATGAGCATACCATACGTTGATCTTGGACTTTCCCTCTCACATTTAGATATAATTAATATCTAAATGTGAGAGGCAGGATAGCTGTTGGCCAGGTGGCAGTAATGATAATAGTCATCCCTGTCGTGCACTCACATCAAAACTTGCAGACAGGTATCAGTAGTTTGGAAGAAAATCCTGAAGTCGGTAGTGGAACACTCCTTAAGAGAGACAGCATGGCCAACACTCTTGAAGGAGAAGAGCAAGAAAAGTTACAGATACCGACCTGGATTCGGAATGAAAAGAAGCTTTAAGAACACCTAATCAACTGATCTTACGAATATTTTTAATGTATGTGCAATAGTGCTGTATGGTTAAAACATCATGTTTTAATAAGTCAAACTATTACTAAGAAGTATAAAATAAAAATTCCATGTTAGAAAACATTGTTTTTGTTTATTTGGCAGTATTTCCCCCCTGTGGTACATAAAGTTGCAGGTTATGTTTGATGGCATCTTCTATTTAATGGCATATGGTATTTCTAGGGAACCCTGGGATAAAAGAAGGATCTTTCTGAGGAAGGAGCCAAGCTAAGGAAAGGCCCCAATAGCCCCAGACACCACTGGGCTTCCCTAAGGCATGAGAGAATCCATATCTTTGCCTGAGACCTGGTCTGGGGCTACAGTGATGGGGACACTGGTGTAAGAGCCATGTCTAGTTTCACAAGTTCAAAGCAGAACTCCCGATTCACCCACCAACCCACAAATACCTTCCCATCTAGAATAAATCCCACACTTCTCATTACAGTGTGGAGCATCTGTCTAATGAACATTCCTATTGAAGAAAATACTGTTGTTTAAGGAACATAGCTTGAAAAAACAACAACCATATTTCCAGTCTCCCTGGCCATCTTTCCCACTGTATTCCCAGCAATCAAACACAGAGTGGGCACAGAAAAAACGTTCAGTAGATATTCTCCCCCATAATTGTGGAGCACAGGTACATTTAATTTCTTACCACTGTTACCTAGTGGAGGAGCTGCAAGTAAGGACAGAGAATGAAAAATATAGTACAGAGTATGGAGATAGCATTAATACAGGAGGCCACTGATCATTGTGAGCATGTTTGTGTGTGTGTGTGCATGAGTGTGCATGTGTGTGCACGTGGGTGTGTCCAGTCCTAGATGCTGAGGATAAATGTCAGTCACCACCCAATGGAAACTTCCTATGTGGACATGCACACTCAATAGATATTTTCAGAATTGCTGAGTGAATAATCCTATGTGAAGCTCACTATAACTGAAAGTGAGGCAGATTAACTCATTTTACCAAGAAAAACAAAAGCCTGTTGGACTTAGGTGGGACACAACTTCTGGGACCAGAAGACAGATTTCAAGGCCCAACCACATGTTCCCCATTGTTGGCTGCCTTCTGAGTAGAATTTTGGGAGCTGCTTCCCCTTCTCTATGTAGACTGTTTTCTAACCCCAAATGGTGCTGAATCTAAGCTACTACTTAATGTGAATGCTGTAAGCACTGGAAAAAGTACTCAAAGAATAAACAGAAAATGCAGATTCTCTTTTCATAACCTTGGCTACATCACTGAAACTTTCTGAGCCTCAGTTTCCTTCTCCTCCTTCAGGGATGGTGTTAGAATTCAAGACCAACTAAGTGTCAAATACAAGCTCGTCTGCAACATCCCATTCACTCCCCACAAGATCCTGACATGAGGGCTTCTCCCCTGCCACCCCCCACCCCCATGGAGGAATGGAGCCTGTAAGCACAGGGTCTGGTAGCCCGTGTGGGGAGACCAGAGAGAACCAGCTCTCTCCATCACCTTGGTTGCACATTTGGAAGTGCTTTGTAAACCATAATATACTATAGAATGTACTGTTCTTACTGCAAAGGGAGTTTTCATCAACATTCATGAAATACACGCATTGGTCCATGGCTTATTAAAATAACCCCACCCACCTATCAACCAGTTTGATGAACATTGCTTTCTTATTCCGGGCTGACCCATATGTTCTGTTCTCTTGTGCTGTTGTCCAATGGGTTTACATTCCTATTAACCACACAAAATTCTCTCCCATTGTTGATATTGCTCAGAAAGGGAGGGCAGCAGTCATTCTTAACTTTGCTTTGTAAAAGTCAGGATATTTCTTATTATTTTATGGAAGTTTTAATAATGTCATAGTAAATATAACTTATTTAACAGCCACACATACACATACAACACTTGAACAGGATATGCATGTCCCAAAGTAAAAAATGATAAGATAAGACAGGTCTTACGCACGCGCACGCACACACACACACACACACACACACACACACACAGTGTCACTGGTGTCACTGGGCTTCACCTTGTCAGTCAGTCACAGGGTAATTAAGAAGCACGTTGAGGCATTTCTTGTTATTAATCCTCATCTGAGGATATTTACCCATTGATTTTAGAGAGAGTGGAAAGGAGAGGGAGAGACAGATAGAAACATTAATGTGAGAGAGACACATTGATTGGTTGCCTCTTACATGGGCCCCAACCAGGGCCAGGGATTAAACTGCAACTGGTACGTGCCCTTGACTGGAATTGAACCCGATACCCTTCAATCCTTGGGCTGATGCTCTATCCACTGATGAAAAGCATTTTTTAAAAGTAATTCCATACCTCATAATGGACATGAAGGTCAAGTTTAGTCACATAGATCAGTTATCCTTTAGCTAAGGGTAGTTGAAGAAAAATATAACCAGCCTTAATTGTGGCAAAATATTCCTCTTATCTTTATTTGGAAGTTAGAAACTGCAAAAAAGATGAGGGTATTGAAACCATGACTACTGATTTCCTGCAGAATTGCAAATGCTATGTAAGTTATTTATGAAAAATGTGCTTTAGCAGAGAAATGGGGGTGGGGATCGTTTGATTTCTGGCTCTTTTGCTGAGTCATTATTTGACCTGGTGCAGGCTACTTTCACTCTCTGGTTATAGTTCCATAGTGGAGGCAATAATACCAATCATACATGGGATTCAAGTAGTTATTCAATATTATGTCTTAGCATTTATCTCCTTGTATAAAATTTCTTGCAAGAGTATATGAATTGTTATAAGTTTAACACATAAACATGACAAAAACATTGAGAACAAAGAGGCTTTCCGCAAGATAAAATCATCCCTAGGGAGTCTGAAATCTGAAATGGAAAAATAACTTATTTTTGTTGGCTTTTTCCAAAAATGAATCTATCCAGAACTCAGTGGTACTAGGATATTATTTTACCCTTTTCCCCTTAAATTTTTTTTCAAAAGGCTCTTTAGGAATGGTGGAAGTGATCAGGTTTCATGGGAGGGGGAGTATGGACTTGAGCCTTGAAGGTTGAGCAGGACTCCTTTTTGGTTGTCAGGAAGTAACAGATCTGTACAATGAAAACTGCAAGGCTTTTGAGGAAAGAAATTGAAGAAGACACAAACACATGGAATGATACCTCATGTTTATGGATCAGAAGAATTAATGTTGTTAAAGTGTCCACGCTACCCAAAGGCATCTATAGATTCAATGCAATTCCTATCAAAATTCTACTGGCATTTTTCACAGAAATAGAAAAAAACTCCCCACACAATTCACATATTTTTAAGCAAAGCATGGTTAGATATCTTAAACAGTAGGCTGTTGGTCATTCCCCCCCACCCCCCGTCCCCCCTCTGAAGCTGCATGTTGTGCCTTCATCAATAGGCCATGTGTATCTTGATCACTTTGGGCCTTCATCAATAGGCCATGTGGATCTTGATCACTTTGAAGTAAACACTTTTTATGAATATAATGCCCAATGCTCCTCAATGACCCTACATGCATTAGAATCTACCACTTACAACTTTCTTTGTATGCAGCCTCCAGGCTCCCCCTCCACAAAAGGGTAAAGATTCTTTGTAACTATCTCATCTTTTAGATTATCTCTCAATTTATGTTTGCTTCTCTCACTGTTAATTATCTCTCAATTTCTGTTTGTCTGATGTTTCTCTCACTGTTAAACAGGGGTTCTGCTTTTTGGGGAGGAAGGCCATAGAAGTGAAGTGTCATTTTCATCACAAGATATTAAGGGTACAGACATGCCATCAAGATGACTTCTCATGGAGGATGTTAATCTTAATAACTTTGCTGCTAGAAAGAATTCTAAGTATGGCTATTTTATAGATTTAAGGTAATTCATTGTTGTGTTCAGCATTTTGTTAGAAACCAGTGTGAACATGGGCTACCTTCTAGTTGCCCAATAATTGATGGGTCTCTGTTACAAGCATATACCTGAGTGTGATTTTTGGAGGATACCTTTGGGCACTTCCCAACTCAGTTTTACTCTCACTGATCTGGAGTTATAGATGGCAAACATGTTTGCTAACAAATGTAAAGCTTATTTTCCCTGCTGAAATGATCTGGGTTTCTTTGTAAACCATCTTTCTTCTCAGGCAAGTGATTTCATGATTTCACATAATTGATTGATTGATTCCATTCAGGCTGAAGTATCTGTGTGACGTCGCAGACTAAAGAAGGTCATAAATAATGACTTTGGTCGCCAGCTTAGTTTTCATCATGTTTGCAGAAAAGCCCGTTCTGTTCTTGCTCAAGTTTTAGAAAAAGGTTCAAGCTTGAGAAACACGATTCCTGTTAATCCAGATGAGAAGAAATCCCAGGCCCATCCCTCAGGTTTGGAAGAGCCCTCCAAGGCACCATTCAGAGCTTTTTCACCAACATAAACTAATAAACTGCCTTTGGCCGTGGAAAAGATGAAGGAAAATATACAAGCGCCAGCACTCGCAGGAGACTTGCGACGTGACTATTCATCCTCTTAACAAAGAGCCATGGAGCATCTGGGTAAAGAGAAATTATGCTTAAGCAGTTCCTTGCAGGGTCCGCGGGAAAAGGTAAAACTTGATGTGACATTGCTCCCACAAATAATTGAGAGTAACATGCTGGGCCAGGGCAGGGTGGGTCTGGCTTATTTACTGCTCCCTATCTCTTAAGGGTGTGCTCTCCTCCGCTCCCGACCCCTCCCCTCTCCTCCTCTCTTCTCTCCTTTCTTTTCAGAAAGAGAAAAGAACCCTGAGTATTTACTGGAATATTTTCAAAATAATGGAGGAACCCACAAAATTAAGGTGGGGCTCCTGCAGCCTCTGGGAGGAGGGAAACACCAATACCTGACCTTCTCTCTCTAGCTCGCTGTCAGAGGGGGACTCCCGTGGTGGTTGGCTAGGCCACCGTGCCCTGATATTTGGTCAAATGTTATTCTACATGTTTCTGTGAAGGTATTGGTCTTTATTATCCATGAATGAGTGAGATCATGTGGTATTTTTCCTTCATTGACTGGCTTGTTTCACTGAAGGCCTCAAGAGGAAAGAACTGAACTCCCAGAAAAAGAGGGAATTCTGACAGCAGGATTCCTTCAAAATCAAACTGTAACTCTTTCCTGGGTTCCAGCCTGCAGGCTTATCCTGAGGGTTTTGAACTTACCAGTCCAAATGCATGAGCCAATTTCTTAAAAAATAAACCTCTCTATCTTTCTGTAGATCTATAGATCTCTCTCTCTCTCTCTCTCTCTCTCTCTCTCTCTCTCTCAATCTCTCTTGCAATCTCTCTCCCATCCATCTATCTACCTATCTATCTATAATTGGTTCTGCTTCTCTGGAGACCCCTAATGCCCTCAGCTACAGCTATTTTCACTCCCTGAATCTCCATTGAAGATCTGATTCAGAAGCAGGAAATATCCTTGGGCCTCATTCTTTAATTCAGGTGCTATGCGCTAGCTGACCTTGCTGGGTGCTCATAAATAAACTGAAGTGGATAGAACCTTTACATCCCAGTGAGCTAAAGGAGGAGCCCTGTTAATTAAATAATCAGTGTGAGAAGATATCAAGTAACATTAAATTTGACTATCTCTGTTATTTATCATGAAACATTACTAATTCATTTCGTCAGCGTTTTCCAGAATCTGATGTCAAGAGATGAGGATACTCCTGTTGGCTATTGTTTTCTCATTGAGAATGTAATCCTTTAACCCCATTCCTTGTGTAACACCAAGTTGTAGCATACAGTTAAGAGAATTGCATCAAGTACGAAACCTACCCCTTGTAGGGGATAGTCTTAGTTCATAAATCGTGCTGCCTATTAATGACTTAAGCTGCAAAATGACCTGACAGGCCTTGTATTAATTTAACTCGCCACCATAGATTATATATCTTATGTAAATTCTCTAGCTTGTCAGAAGCTTCTCAGACCTCGTGGGTCTAGTTTTTCTTCTTTGTGCACTTGCAAACTGTACATAAATCAACAGCAATGCCTCTACTGGATTCATCACACAGTGGAAAGTCTTGCTCTCCCCTCCCCTTCTCCTCCTGGCCACCCTCCTTTCTGATTCTACCTTGCTGGCTTTTCTGATATATAGTCTGCTCTGCACCATCAGAGCCAATGCTCCCTGCAGGCCTTCTCCACAAACTGCTCTGCTTTTACCCAGGCTCCCTGCTGTTCGTTCCCTGCTTCTCCGCCTTTCACTGGAGCTTGCTGGAGAACTGAGTGGTCCTCAAGGTTCCAGGTAGCAATCTGGTGCTGCTCCTGTAGCGGAGAGAGGGAAAGAAACCATGGCCTTACCATCTACTCATGTGAGGTGATGCTGGTGGACTGATGTTGGCCCTGAGCCTCCCTCCTGGGGCCTCTGTCTTGCTCCTACCACCCAGGGTTGTAGTGGCAGGAAGAGGAAGCCACAGTTGGCTGCGGGGCTCTGAGGGTAAATCTAGAAATCTCAAGACTAGGAAGGGGTTTATTGATTTTGTTGTCATCATAATTAGCTAGTTTATTAATATTAATAATAGGAAGAGAGTAAAGAGGAGGCCAGACATTATAAAGATGATCATCTGGGCAGCTTCACCAGGAAGCTGCAGTGTCATGCTCCTCTGGTAACCAATGGTCCATTCCCTGCAGATCACTGGGGAAAGGGATTGAACAAAGGGGGAGATGGGTGCATGTGCAGTGAAGTCTGGGTGACGCAGGGAGGTGCTTGCCTGTCAGTTGAGCCTGGGAAAAGATAATTAGCTAGGAGGGTGGAGCCACTGCAAACCTGCGAACTCTTGGAAGGGTAAAGTCCCCAGGTAAAGAGTTCCTTTCTTCTTGCCTTCTCATTTTCCCCTACTCTTTCTTGCTCTGTGACTTGCACTCGCTCGCCATGTGGCCTTAAGCAGCTGCATGGTCAATGGCCATGCAGACACCACACACAAGGGACTGCAGCTGGGAACACAGCTAAGCTATCCAGATGCTGGACTGTAGTGTACTTTGATATGGAGCAGCAGTTCCGGGCAGCTGCCTTAATTCTGGCCCTGCTGAAGACAAGATTGAAATTTTCCAGGGTGGGATGAATGGAGATGGGACCTTAGAAGGGAACTCCCTTAATTTTACATCATCAATAAAGCTTTCCACAAAACTCCATCCTCCTGTGGGGGCCTCAGGAAATTCTTTTCGCCGAGGTACCCCAAGAACTTCACTTCCACCAATAATAATTTTATAGCTATTATATAGGGTGCCCCAAAATTCACGCAAGATTTGAATTTTGCATGAGCATTAATAACAACAACAACAAAAAATAAAAGCCTAATTTTACTTGGTTTATTGAATCAGATTCTAATATCTGTTGCCCTTTGATTTCAATCCCTTCAATTTGATAAGCATTACCAAGTACCAATTATGGCCCAGGAGCAGGGACAATGAAGACCAATGAAGACCACGGCTTTGTGTATGTGCCAGCAAAGCCATGGAGGCCATTTACCTGATGTGCTATTCCATACATAACCCTATACTGTATACTTTATGAATCAATAAAAATTTACAATTTTTTATTATAAACCTGTGTTTTCTATCAAAATTACTTCTTGCGTGAATTTTGGGACACCCTATAGATATTATTTCACTGAACAAAGATTTTTGAGGTTTTACTCTATACCAGGCACTTTTCTAGAAGTTGAAGATGAAGCCTCAGCTTTCTGAGTGCTTAGCTTCTGGTCTATTGGAGGCCAAAACTGTGGCAAGTGGAGGTAGGCTTCCAATATTGTCCTCTAAAAGAAACTGAAATGCTGGCTAACTCCCCACTTTCTGAAACTTTGGGATGTTACTATGTGTGTTGTTGCTACAGAAATACTACATAGAATTCCTTGGGACACATTTTAAAAGATAAAGTTTCTGGTTCCCTGTTCATGGACAGACAAGATCTTTCAGGAAGAAACTTGGGGTGGGAGGGATTGCCTTGCAGACACCTAATCCCTTCAGGTGTTGCTCCTGCCCCGGTAGTTAGGGCAAGGCTGGTGGTGAGAGTATGCCATCCTCTGGAGCAGGGGTGGGCCAATGGTGTGCACAAACCAAGTCCAGCCTACCACCTTTGTGTGATAGTTTTACTGAAATAACCACATGCATTCATCACCTATCGTCTCTGGCTGCTTTCATGCTACAGTGGCAGAGCTGAGTGGCTGCAGCAGATATGATACGAGCTGCTGATCCTAAATATTTATTATTTGGTCCTTGGCCAAAAGTTTGCAGACTCCTTCGCCAGAGCAATGGTTCTCAAAGTGTGGTCTCTGGACTAGCGCCATCTGCATCACCTGCAACCTTGCAAAGAAATGCAAGTTTTCACCTTACCCTACATCTACGCCATCAGGAACTCTGGGGTTGGGGCCCAGCAAGTTGTGATTCTGATTCATGCCAAAGTTTAAGAGCCACTGAACATATAATTTCCCCTATAATTTTTAGGGAATGATAGCCTACCAGCAAGTCAAAGCCCCACAGCACTTTCTGAATTCTGATATCTCCTTATCAGAAAGTAATTGTTCCATGTGGAGATGCATTGGCTGAGGCCTTTTAAGAGAAGCTGTACGTAATGGCATTAATGATTAAGAATTGTGCTTGCTGAAACCAGTTTGGCTCAGTGGATAGAGCATCGGCCTGCGGACTGAAGAGTCCCAGGTTCGATTCCGGTCAAGGGCATGTACCTGAGTTGTGGGCACATCCCCAGTAGGAGATGTGCAGGAGGCAGCTGATCGATGTTTCTCTCATCGATGTTTCTAACTCTCTATCTCTCTCCCTTCCCCTCTGTAAAAAATCAATAAAATATATTTAAAAAAAAGAATTGTACTCACTGCAGAAAGGATTATTAGCTGATTTTATAACACTTATGAGGACTAATATTTAGCTCATTGATTTATGAATGACACATCAATGTTCCCTTTTAAAGTTAAATCTCTTTAAATTAATTTTGATCACAGCTGAGGGGATGACGTTGACTGATTATGCATATCCACATGCTATGATTACAGATAACTCCCTGCGTGGTCCTACGAGGCCATATAGGAGTCTGATTACAGATTCCGTGCAAGTCCTGAGAAAGGCCTAGAGGAGCTGTGATGCTGCCTCTGGGGCTGCTGACTCCTGCCCACCATTACCCACATCTAAAGAGTAAGAAAATCTGCGTCTGGGGCACAGTGGGCTTAAATGTTTGGATTTCTGAAATGCAGTGTAAATGATGGTATGAAAGGTAAATGCCAAGAAGAGCCTTCAGCCTGATGTTTGGAAGAATATATTTCCTGGTTATGTGGGTGAATGATGAGTGAAAAGATTCCATCAGAACTTTTTTTTTTGGGGGGGGGGACAGTTCATTGAGATATAATTGACATACCACACTGTATAAATGTAATGTGTACAGCATAATGATTTGACTTACATATATTGTAAAGTGATTACAATAAGTTTAGTTGGCATCCATCATCTCATATAGATACTGAAAAAAAAAAGAAAACCAAATTTTTTCCTTGTGATGAGAACTCTTAGACTCTACTCTCTTAATGTTTTAATACACCATAGAGGAGTGTTGACTACAGTCATTACGATGTACATTTCATCAAACTTCTTTGAACTTGTGACTTGCCTGACTCTTTGTTCCCAGGCACTCAGACTTGAAAGCCTTCATGACCAAGCCTCTTCCTCTACCTTCATTTCAGGTTTAATAGTTATTATGATGAGCCTTTTCTTTCATTCACATTAACTGTGTCCCCAAAACAGATGGGATTTTCATGGTCAGCCCAGTTGTGTGTGTGTGTGTGTGTGTGTGTGTGTGTGTGTGTGTGTCATTAACTAAAAAAAAATGAATGGCACCACTGTTGTTCATGATCAGGTAGAAATTCATCATTAGGATGGGGAAGGCAAGATTGCAGGCAATTTCAAGTCTTACTACCCTCACACCATTGATTCAATAGTCACACAATTTATATTGTGATTATAGGCAACAGGAGAATTGACAGGTCATCTGTTCTTTGCTTGTATGGTGACTGTCAATATGGACTCCATATAACTTTCAATTGTTAACATTTTATCACATCTACTTCAAATTTGTGTTTTTAAAAGTGATAAAGCAATTAAGCAATTAAGTTGAAGCACCTTTTGCCCACGCATCATCAATCCTGTCCCCCTCCCCCTTCCCACCCAGCTGTCAAAACTCTTGTAAATTTGGCATTTGTGCTTTAATACTATTTATAGCATTTATGTCTCTATTGCATTGTGTAGCTTAAAATTTTACAGAAGTAGTTTCAGACTATACATATATAAATACTATATGATTGTGTAATATATATGTTTATAATATACAGTATATTACTTTGCAACTTGCTTTTTTCACTCAGGTGTTGATGATACATAGATCCAGTTCATAAACGGAAGCAGGAAGCAGTTGTTTGTGCTGCTTCAGGTGACCTTCCCTGGGGCCCAGGACACTCCAGCCTGACCCTGGCCAGTGAGATTAGGGATGCAGAGAACCCTGCTTTTGGGGCAAAACTGTAGAGAATATTCAGGAAAATCGTTGACTAGGATGCTGATTCCAGCTACTAGAGAAATAACAATGTGAGATAAGAAAAAAATGTTGGGAGTTGTTGTGAAATTACTTCCACAGTAACTACTTGTCATCCATGCCTATTTGTCATGGGGTAGATAAACAGGTATGGGCGTTTAAAAAGGTCTACTTAACGTTGAGGCAAGTTTTATTCAATTACAAAGTCAAATCTGGCTCGCAGGTGCCCCACCTTACTGATATGTTGCTCAGTAGCCTGGTCAAAAAAGCAAGTAGGCAGACATCGGCTGGTAATGAACATGGAGGGGCACCTGCTGTGACCATTTTATCAGATAAGCTACTTGTGTTTCCACTTTTTCATAGTTGAGGCATCATGGAAAAACTGAGTGCAAATAAAAATTTTCTGTCATATAATATTTCAAATGCCCTTTAAGATCTGTCTCTAAAACATGCATTCTCAAGTGGGGTGATATTGCACTGAAGGGGTGGAAAATATCATACTCTTTTATACATCATTTATACAGCTTTTTATGCTGAAAGCACAGATATATACATAATACATAAATAGATATACAGTACATCTTTAATATTAAAATTTCATTGGGGAGTGATTAGGGCATAAATGTCTAAAACGGCTTGTTGGGGAGGCAATGATTGAGAAAAGGTTGGGTAACACTGCTCAATGGATACTTTTGTGAAGGTCTTCTATTTTAAAATGTTACCTCCTAATTAATTTTTTAAATAGAAATCTAGAGTTTCATACCTTGAAATTGCTTCAAGTAAGACAGATCTATAGGAAGTCCATTACTGCCTGAAGGCAACCTTCATCCATCTCAGCCATTGCACGGAGACTCCCTGGAGAGTCTTCCAGTGGGGAAATCTGTGACATGCTGTTATACAATAACAAGGCTGCTTATTGTCCACACATCACAGAAGCAGTCTCATAATTATTTCATCATCAGATCTCTTTGATGATAATTATACTATAATTACAACACTGTACTTCATAAAACCAAGGCCTCGTTGGTTGTTAAGATGTGCCATTAAGATTTGACACAATGCTAGGATGCCTTAATATCAGATGCAATGTTAAGATGTGGGGAAATGTGCATCTTTGGATCAACAAAATGCAGAAACTATAGCCAGACAACCACTGCGCCTTCACCACATGCCTAGTTTATCTCATTGAATATTTTCATCCTTGATGCCTATTTCATAGGATGGTACTTAGTATAATTCCCTTTTTTTCAAATGAGGACAACTGAGATTCAGAGAAGTTAAGTAACTTGCCAAAGATTGCACAGTTTCAAAATGGTGTAGGAAGGAATCGACTAGAAGACTCTGGGATCTTTATGCCCCCGCCTTCTGGTGAACAGGAGGCTGCATCTTTCTCGGCCCCTGTTTTAACCCCGTTTCCTGGAAAAGCAGCTTCACCTCCGTTCATTAAACGTATGAGTTTCTAGAAAATGTACAGAATGAGAGCTTGTATTTTTCAAATTCACAAGGGGCAAGTTATTTTTGAAAGGAATGCGATGGAAAGAATGATTTGATCGTGTGGTATTCCCCACACCCTCCTGACTTGGCGGAAAGATAATGGATCTTGGAGCCCGAGGACTCAGGTTTGGTTCTCACCCTTCCACATTCCTGGGGTGGGGATGTGGCTGGTGTTCTGGTGTCCTGGGGAGTCCTGAAGCTGTGTCTTGTCAACTCAGGCTCTGATAGTCCCAGAGCTTCACTAATAAACTTCTGGAGGATGACATGTTAAACCCACATTCCTAATAGCTTTGTAGTTTTCTGATTAGGGGTTACAGTCAGGGGGAGATGCTCTATTTTTATGTCCTCTCTGCCTTGTTTCCCTGGCTGTTCTGTAAAGGATCTTGGCTATCCGGAGTATATTTAGTTCATTCAGCTAAGACACTCTCTTAGTGGTATAGACATAACCAATTGTATAGTTTATATTGTAATTGAAGATTTTTCCTCCCTCAAGAATATTATAATCTTAATTTATTGTTTGAGGCTCCATTGCCTTCGGATGAATACAAAAATGTGTTTTCTCTTCCCCTATCCAGGAGGCACTTTTTCAAATGGACTGTAACGGACACTTTCTCTGTTTGCATTGGGAGTCATCTCAGGTTTACATTCAGAAAACCTAATAAAATATGAGCTGCAAACAATTGGGCGAAAGCAGAGGAATGAAAAGCAGTTGTTTGATGAGGATTTTGCAGAACAATGGTACAAGCTTGGAGAGGACTTAGTGATTTCTTAGGGAGCGGAGTTTGCTTCTGCCCACCCCAGACATCCTTCCTGAGGGTTTAGGGACCCTAATCCCTCATGCAAAACTATCCTACACACACCAGGCAGAGAATCCCTCCCCACTGGCCTCACTTAGATGGGGGTGCAGTTCTAGTTAAATTCTTTTCTGACTTAGTGTGACATAGGGCTGTTTGAAATTATTTTAAACCAAACTCAACTAAAATAAACAAAAATTTTATGCGGTCATGTCTCTTAGAGTTTACCCAGTAATATTAGTTCTGCCAACTTCTGAACAGAAAAAAAAAATCTATGTTTGTTAACTTAACATTTTGCCAAAAGTCAGAAGGAAGTTTCTTCTTGCTAAGATTTCTCCCTGGTTTTCCTTGAGTAAACGTTGTCTACTAAACAAATCTGCTTTGGCCAGGAGCTGGGGTGGTGTCATTTTGTTTCTTTCTAGGGTTTGGTGTCATGGTCTTTTGACTAAGAAAGCCACTTCTGGGAGTCACTTGACTTGTATCTCCTTAGGACCGGAGTCATCTAGTGTTCTCACGAGAGCTGATTGTCAATGTCTTGTCCTAACTTCTCCTTCAGTGACTTCATGTTGGTGGCTTGACATCAACCCTAAGAGAGTATTTACACAAGGGAAATTGGTAAACTCTACACATCAGGGCCTCCCCACCTACCCTAACTTAGAAAGCCTGTTGGTAAACATTTACAATTCTCCAGTGTCTATGGTGTCAAATCTCAGTGACACAAACCCTAGAAGACATGCTGCAAATGTGGGACAGAAAGTCACTGTCCCGGAATCTGGTCTGGGGCTTCACCAACAGATGGGTAAGTTGGACATGCCTGTTGCCACTGCCTCTGCCATCACCCAGCTGGCAGTTGTGGCTGTACCTGTATGTGTGTGCACCTGTGTGTGAGAACCTATGTGTGTGCGTGTCTGTGTATGCATGTGTGTGTGTGTTCATGCATGTGACTGTGCGTGCACCTGTGTGTGTGAGAACCTGTGTGTGTGTGTGCACGTAGGGCCTGAAGCTCCTGCAGCAAGCACCCACAGCAGCCCCTGCTCTCCTGCACAGCTTCTCTTTCCTTCTCATGCATCTTTCTCTCCTACCTGAGCCCATCAGACTCAGCTGGACGTTCGTTAGCCTGGGCAAAGGAGCAAACAGCTGCTCTGAGACTTGGGAGAGGGAGGAAAGGCTCTCTAGCAGGATACAAAGATCAGAACTCCTATCACAGCCTTCCCTTCTCTTGTCCTCGGTTCCTTCCCATCCAGTAAACCTAACGTTCAGGAAGGCTGGCAGGGCACGAGGAAGGAGGGAGAGCTCATGCTGTCTGTCTGCCTGGCAGTGTGGTCGGGGGAGTGCATGGACTGGCCACATGTCAGGGCCTCGGGCGTCTCTTGGATTTTCTGGCATCTTCCTCTTCCTCACCAATGAAGACTTAGACCAGGGGTCCTCAAACTTTTTAAACAGGGGGCCAGTTCACTCTCCCTCAGACCGTTGGAGGACTGGACTATAGTTTAAAAAGAAACTATGAACAAATTCATATGCACACTGCACATATCTTATTTTGAAGTAAAAAAACAAAACGGGAACAAATACAATATTTGTATTTGCAGGTGGCCCGTGGGCCGTAGTTTGAGGACCCCTGACTTAGACTGACCTCAGGGACCTGAGCCTTTGTCCAGCTCTTGGTGTCATGGTCTTTTTGTCTGGCCTCTGTAGCTACACGTAGGTTATTATGAGTGGAGGCCTGAGTCACCACCCAGAGTTAGAGAAGTGAGCAGGAGCCATGGTCTCCTCTTTGTGCCCTGAGGCTGGGCTGCTCCAGCCTTACATGTGCTTATGGTTTCCCTACATTGCTCTACAATCGTATACACCATAGCTGCTTCAAACCTCACAGGATCTACTTGGGGAGGCCCCTCACATCCCCATTTCAGTGCTGGGTAGACTGAGGTCCCGAAACATGAAGTAACTTGCCCCAACTCTCACAGCCAGCAAGTGGCAAAAGCAGAATTGGAACCTAACATTCCAGATTCCCAGCCACACCTCTTGTCAAATTTTCAGTTTATTTGCCAGTTTCTGTGATTTCAAATGTGACTCTCTCCTCAACCAATTTTTAAGAAAATCCCAAATGTAACCATAAACATGCCACCTTCCAGGCCAGGTGAGGGTCTTGGTGTGGAATCCACTGTTGCAGGACTGCTCTGCTGTGGGTCTACCTCTCGCTGCACTCCACACCTCTGGCTTGGCTGGATCTAGGAACTCGCCCCTTCTGGACTCAGCAGGCAGAGCTGGAGGCCAGTGCTCATCCCTGGACCCAGCCCCTTTGATGGGGACCTCAAGAAGTTATAAAATTTAGCTTCAAATATATAGTTTTCAGGCTTGGTAATTAATGCATGTAGAAAGCTATTGTTTTAGGACCTGCCCTGACTTGAGGAGACCTGCAAGCAACTCGACCCTTGTGTGTGGCCCAGGAGGACTGCAAGCGACCAAGACCGTATCTGAGTCACTGAGCTCCAGGGAGAGAACGGCCTGGGCTCGGGATGCAGATGAAGACTCACCCACCGGTCAGCGGGTGAAGGGATGCTCAGAAAATCACCGGTCTGCAGCTTTTATCTGATTAATCTTTTCCCTGAATTCCAACCCCCTTACCTACTTTCTCCTGAATTTTAAACCCTTTACCTACACATTTCTTCTCCTTATAAAGAGAGTTGGCTTGAGATGAGATGTAAGACGGCCTTTTTAGAGTACATAACCCACCATCTGAATACAGCGCCACATAAAGATTCAATGCTGGTCTCTACTTATTGGTTCAGGTAGTAACAGGCAGCATGAAGAGTGACTTTCCGTTCTCACCTTGTTCTACTCTGAGGAATAAAGTAGAGAGAGGGCGAGATCCCTGGAGGGTGGACTTCAGGCTAAATCAGGCAAACCCAGGCCTGCCTCGTACTCCTCCCTCCCCCTGAAGGCACACCCTGGGCCCTGCTGGGGGTGGAGGGTGGTGGGTGCAGGAGAACCCTTGAGAGGCGACAGGAGATCATTGCTGAGGGCCATCAAGAGGAGCTGCAGAAGAAGCAGAGGCTGTGTCTAGGGACAGTTGCAAAAATGTCCCAGGTGCACATGGGGGTGCGGGGAACCATGTAAGTGTGGGCATCGGGGCAGTGACCTGAAAAGCCATGACTGCTGGGGCCGGGGCCTCTTGTTCGCCCAACAGACCCCAGACTTTACAGAACTATGACAGGACTAGAGGGAGATTTTTATTCCCGAGGTGATGCCCTGCGTGAGGCAAGCCCTCACACTGTGTGATGGCAGACGAACAAAGCAGAGGCCCAAACAGCAGCGTGTTGATGGCTCACCTGCTTGACTGCTTTGGTGGCTTCCTGTCGAAGAGCAGGCTTCTTCCGGGGTCTAACCTCAGCACTGGTCAGAAAGGCCGAGGTTATACTCCTTTTCTTCATGGGAACCGCTTGATTGTCTGCGCAGGGCTGTTGTTTTGCTGCCTGCCAATAAAAGGGACTATGCTCGAATTTTACAAGTTAATGCATTTCATAATTTTTTGATTGTTAGTAGGGGTTCCAGGCTGATTCCACACCTCCCCCCCCCCCCCGGTGGCATTTGTTCTAAAACATTCTTCATAATAGAAGGATCCACATGGTTGGATTCATTGAGAGACGTCTGTATTTGTCTCAACTGCTTACTACTAATAAGTATGAGGTCAATCTGGTCTTTAGCACTCATAAAAATTTGACTATTAGGATTTAGATAATTACAAAAATATATGCAGAGTAATACATTTCAGACACTGTATTTTTCTAACAGTACCGTTTCGTTTTAAATAGAAGAATGTTGAGCCTTAAAATATTCTACAGCTCTCAGGGGCCCACTTGGAAATAGTGGTGCTCCTTTTGTGTCACACAGAGTCGAGGAGAAAGATTCTTTTGTTCTTTGCTTCAGAAGGAGAGGTGTTCTCATGCAGTACCTCTCAGAGGAACCTGGCATCTGCTCTGTCAATCAGAGTTCTCACACGTATGCTGAATAAAACTCAATAACACTCCACTGCATGCTCTTGCCTCCTTTGTCAAATATTAATTGAGCGTAGTGGTTTGGGTCAATTTCTGGGTTCTCTATTCTATTCCGTTGGTCTATATGTTCGTTCTTGTGCCAGTACCAGGCAGTTTTGAGAACAGTGGCTTTGTAATACAGCTTGATATCTGGTATTGAGATCCCTCCTACTTTGTTCTTCTTTCTCAGAATTGGTGCAGCTATTCGGTGTCTTTTTTATTCCAAATGAATTTTTGGAGTGTTTGTTCTAGGTCTATGAAATATGCCATTGGTATTTTAATGGAGAGTGCATTGATTCTATAGTTTGCTTTGGGTAGTACGGACATTTTAATGATGTTGACTCTACCTATCTAAGAACATGGTATGTTCTTCCACCTGTTTATGTCTTCCTCTATCTCTTTTTTCAGTGTCCTTTAGTTTTCCGAGTACAGGTCTCTTACCTCCTTAGTTAAGTTTATTCCTAGGTATCTTAATTTTTTTGGTGTGATGGTAAATGGGATTGTTTTTTCAATCTCTCTTTCTGTAAGTTCACTATTGGTGTATAAAAATGCCATAGATTTCTTGGTGTTAATTTTGTATCCTGCTACATTGCCAAATTCATTTATTAAGTCTAATAATTTTTTGATGGATTCTCTTCAATAAATGGTGTTGGGAAAATTGAACAGATATATGCAAAAAATGAAACCAATTTACACCATACACAAAAATAAGCTCAAAATGGATAAAGGACTTAAACATAAGACAGGAAACCATAAAAATACTAGAGGAATCCACAGGCAGCAAAATCTCAGACATATGCCGAAGCAATATCTTCACCAATACAGCTCCTAGGGCAATGGAAACTAAAGAGAAAATAAACAAATGGGACTACATCAAAATAAAAAGCTTCTGCACAGCAAAAGAAACCATCAACAAAACAAAAAGAAAGCCCACTGTATGGGAGAACATATTTGCCAATGTTATCACCGATAAGGGTTTAATCTCCAACATTTACAGGGAACTTATACAACTTAACAAAAGGAAGATAAACAACCCAATCAAAAAGTGGGCAACAGACCTAAAAAGATACTTTTCGAAAGAGGACATAAGGAAGGCCAAGAGACATATGAAAACATGTTCAAAGTCACTAATCATCCGAGAGATGCAAATCAAAATGACAATGCGGTACCATCTTACACCTGTCAGAATGTCTATCATCAACAAATCAACAAATGACAAGTGCTGGCGAGGATGCAGAGAAAAAGGAACCCTCATACACTGCTGGTGGGAATGCAGACTGGTGCAGCCACTATGGACAACAGTATGGAGTTTCCTCAAAAAACTAAAAATGGAACTCCCATTTGACCCAGTGATCCCACTTCTAGGAATATAGCCCAAGAAACTAGAAACACAAATCAGAAAGAATATATGTACCCCTATGTTCATAGCAGCACAATTTACAATAGCTAAGATTTGGAAACAGCCCAAGTGCCCATCAGCAGATGAGTGGATTAAAAAACTGTGGTACATCTACACAATGGAATACTACACTATGGTAAAAAATAAGGAATTCTTACCATTTGCAACAGCATGGATAAAACTGGAGAGCATTATGCTGAGCGAAATAAGCCAGTCAGGGAAAGATAAATATCACATGATCTCACTTATTTGTGGATTATAATGAACAACATAAATTGATTGAAAAAAACAGATCCAGAGACAGAGAAGCATCAATCAGACTGTCAAACCTCAGAGGGAAGGTAGGGGAGGGTGGAGGTAAGGGGAAGAGATCAACCAAAGGTCTTGTATGCATGCATATAAGCCTAACCAATGGACACAGACACCAGGGGGGTGAGGGCATGAGTGGGGGGGAGGGGGACAATGGGGGGGGGGATAAGGACACATATGTAATACCTTAATCAATAAAGAAAAATAAAAACACCTCAATAACACACCTCAGAATTTTCCTTACTTTCAGGAATTGTGGAGACTGTGCCCAACACAGTGTGTAAAGGCCTCTTCGCATGGTGAGCATGAGACACAGCTGGCTATGCTGAGTGTTCCAACCTCCCAAAAGGCGTTGATTGCCCCAGGTGGTGCTAACAGCCCTGATCTTGACCAAAGCCATCCATCATTCTCGGTCTGCAATTTCATTTTTCAGGTGTATGGCCTATGACCCTCTCTCAGACAAAATCATCCCCTTGACCTTGTAATCATCCAAGAAGTCTTGAATGATGCTTTTCTGGTGATCCCACTCAGCGAGCATTCACAGGTCGTAGGACCAACCTGGAATTTTTTTCCACATGGACGAACAACCCAATCTTACAAATAGTTTCCTCTGAGTCCTCAAAATTCAATACCTAATGGGTCCCATTCTCCACCCCTCCCGTTATCCAAGCCCTTTACATGTGACTTTGCAGCTCTGCTTATCAAGAGGTGACAGCCACTTCCTCACTCCTAGGTGTGGGCCACCCTTGTGACTTGCATTGACCCACAAACAGCATTGGACGTGACAGTGTGGCAAGTCTGAGCCTGGGACTGCAGAAAACTTCTGACTTCTCACGCTTCTCTCCTTTGCCATGAGAACATGCCTAGGCTAGCCTATTTGAGGATGAAAGACTGTGTGCAAAAAGAGCCAAACTGTCCCAGCCAAGGCTCCCCTAGAATCTAGGGCCTAGGTCATCCCAGCCCCAGCCACGCTGTCCACTAACCACAGACACGTGAGCATGACAAGCCTAGAACATTCAGCCCAGCCCAGATCCTCAGAATCATCTGGCTAACTCAGAATGATAAATGGATGTGGTTTTAAGGCACTAGGTTTTGGAGCTTTTTTTCCCCCTTCACTCGTCAATAGCTAATTGATACACATGGAACTCAGTAAGCAGTAAACCTGGATAATATTTTTGGTTTTTATTCAGTTCACCAAATCAGTACTGGTTGCACCATTACGAGCCCCCTTTTCGTTTGTCTCTCCTCTCCAGTCCCCACTTGCCTTTGTCCAAGGCCCCGTGCTAAGCCCATGTGTCCATCTGCCTCATAGACACTAAATACCCTCTACTACCTGCCTTCTACTTCCCATTACAGAGTTCAAACTAAAGGGGTTCTTCCTAGTGGAAGAAAGGACAGGGTGCATCAAATTTCTGGAATCACATTAGATTTACACAACAAATATAAAGTGAGAGGCGACTCTAGTCCAGGCACTGCTGTTTGGCATGTATTTGAACTGCTGCTTCTTTAAGCAGGGTTATTTACATCAGTCTTCATCCTCACAGTATTCCCAGGGGAACCCAAAAGGGCTGAGCACAGAGGCAAGGCTGAGTACTTGCCTGTAGAGTAGAATTGAATTAGATGGAGAGAAGCTCTGTCTACCTCTGATTTGTTTTCTACAGCCGGCTATCTGCTGTTTGACCTTGACCCAACCAGTCGTCCTCTCTAAATGTATTTCTTCTGCAAAATAGGAATAATTTTGTCTGCTCTGCTTATCTCATACATCATTGCAAGGACTAAATTAGGTGGCACGTGTGGAGATGCTCTGCAAACTATGGAGAATCTGTTGTGCACTGTGAGGCATTGTTATGATTGCTGCCATTTTACGTCCACCAGGGGAGATTGGATCTGGGAAGACTGGCAGGCAGCCCAGGGCTGCAGAACCAGGAGGCTGACTCATTTCTTTACCAGCAGATAAAGTAGGAAAAGCATTGTGACTCATATCAGAGAAAGAGCCTGGCAAACATAGAGAAAATAGTGTGGAGAAAGCTGATGAACCCACAGTTGGAATTCTGCACTGGGGTTTAGAAACATGAGCACCAGGATGCTGAAAACATTGGAGGGAGTCCAGGGAAAGTGATGCTCGCCACTCCAGAACAAAAGGCCCAGCTTGGGAGGGAGTCCGTGGGAAACGTGTGGGCTTTGGCTACCAGGAAATTGTACTTGTTTTTCCAGGATCTTCCAAGGAGAAGATGCTTCTGGAATATGCTCTGGCTTGGAGAGTGCCGGGCAACAGGGCTTTGCACAGGGACCTCAAAACTCTACCCTGACTCTGAGTAAAGAAAACAGTGAGAGATGTACCAGATGAAGGGGAGCCAAACTTTGCTACATGAACCAAAGAGAGTTTATGCCTATTAGGGTGCTTTTGGCTGCAAGTAACAGGCAAACTAACAAGGTTAAGATCATTATTACCACCTTAACGATAAATCCTGAGATGAGTCAGTACCAGGAGTGGTCAAATCAGTAGCTTAAGAAAATTGTCTAGGACTCAATGCATCCTACCTTCCCTCCTTGCTACCTTTGGTGACTTGGTTTCTCCTTTTAGGCTGGCTTTTCTCATGGTTTAAAGATGGCTGCACCAATTCCAGGTGTACCACAGATGACAACATATCTGTCTTTTGAAGAGTAGTAGGGAATAATTTTCCAGCAGATGCTCCTGCCCATTGCATTTAACCATGACTGCATCCCCTTTCCAAATTTAAATGTCACCCACAGGGGAGTGAAATGGCAGTGACTGGTGTAAGCCAATCAAGATTCATCCTGGGGTTTGAGAGAGCGAGATTGGTCCCCAGAAGCACAAGGCCTTCCAATCTCTGGGCACAGTTGGAATTGATCCCCAGTGTGGGGCGTGCAGGAGGCAGCCAATCAATGATTCTCTCATCATTGATGTTTCTACCTCTCTTTCCCTTTCCCTCCTCTCCGAAAGCAATGAAAAAAAAATTTTTTTTTTTTAAAAAGAGACCTTATGATCTGCCACTAACCTACCTTCTCACTGTCTTCACAGCTTATATACCATCTTCTGTGCTTTGGCTCCCACGGACTGATTGCCATGGAGTGGACATGACCTGTGTTTCTCAGCCTCTGCCTTTGCACAGGCTGTCCCTTCATGAAAAATATGTCTGCATTCCCATATCATGCCCTTCCCATTTCTAACTATAAAAATCATGTCCATTCCTCAAACCCCGCCCAAATGCCAACTCCCTCATAAAGCCATGTGCTTCCCCAAACCCGCAATTGAGTGGGATCACTCTTCCCCCTCCCCTGCCTCACTTTGTAAAATCTTCATGATGGGCATTTGTTGCGCTCTACATTCTATGTTGGTGCATTCCCGATCACCCTGTAAAATTCTATGTCTTGCTCATCTTTCCATCTGCAATAGAGGATGTTGTCACAAAGATGAGAGCGGAACTAAGTTGACAGGCCAGATTGAAAATTAGGATAAAAAAAAGAGTAAATAAACCCCAAACAAAACAAAACAAAAGTCCATAAAAAATAAAAAAAAATAGGAAAGATGGATGAAAATTGTGTCAGTTCTGGGATGACTCCGTGTAATCCTGGGTGGGAGAAACCCTGAATGAAGACGTAACTCCTGCCCCTGCTTCTGCAGCTTCCGTTTAAAATAATAGGCGATTGAATAAAGAACTTTGGAAAATGTTCTGGAATATTTTCTGAAGGAAAACATGTGATCCTTGGAGACACTGCCACAGAAGCTTTGCCATGGAAAGTGGCCCCTGAGGGGCTTTGGAAGCCTTTTGCTCTGAATTCAGTTGCCTTTGAGATGCTTTGGAAGAAGCAGGCAGCAGTGTTCATCGTGCACGTGCTTCCCAGCACAAACACACCCTTAAGCCATCTGCTCTGCAAACACGTGGAAACTATTAATTAGTTGTACCCAGACCTGCTGAAACATGATCAAAGACAAAGTGATTTATAGGATCGCTCCCTGTCCATTTGACCCCTGCGCCATCATTAGAGTGAGGAACCCAATCAGAGGTAAAAAAAATAAAAACAAAGTACAAAAATACTACCCCTTCCCCAAATGCCTGCAAAATCTGAAAAACAAAAACAAAAACAAAAACAAAACAAAACACCTTTCTTCTCATTACTGCAAGAGAGAACCAAGTGGTGCAACTCCTTTAGAAAGTAGAAGTTGGGACGAGAGTGGGGAGAAGGCTCTTGTAAGGACATTGGCTTTTACCTGGAATGAGCTAGAAAGCCACTGGAGGGAGGGCTTAGAGCCGAGGATTGGCATGACCTGGCTATGTTGTCACAGGATCGTGACAACCCTTCAAAGTCAGAAATTCAGGCTCAAGAAAAGGAGCAATTCCCCGATGGTCGCACAGAGAGGAGATGGTGGAGACAGGGTTGTTCTCAGGTCCTCTTATTCTAAAGTCCTTACTCTACCTTCTAGAGCAGTGATGGCGAACCTTTTGAGCTCGGCGTGTCAGCATTTTGAAAACCCCTAACTTAACTCTGGTGCCGTGTCACATATAGACATTTTTTGATATTTGCAACCATAGTAAAACAAAGATTTATATTTTTGATATTTATTTTATATATTTAAATGCCATTTAACAAAGAAAAATCAACCAAAAAAATGAGTTCATAGTGTCATAGGTTCGCCATCACTGTTCCAGGGGTATTTCCTTCCAAATGTATTAGTTGCAACATTTTTGATTCTATGCATGCCTTTTACGCCTCCTTTCAGGCCTGTCCATTTTCTGCTTGTTGGGAAGTTATGCTGTGTTAGGTACGTTTCATTTCACTCATACTAACAATATTTATTCACTCCCTGCTGTGTGCATGGCACCAGAAATTATATTGCGAGGAGCAAAAGAAGTGGAAAACAGGGTCTCTACTCTGAAGACATTTATAGACAAACTGTAAAGAGAAGACAGGTTTTGTATATAAATTATTTAAATCCAATGATTTTTACTTTGGGGGAGTAGTCACTTGTTTCATTTAATCACCTGAAAGAAAATTGTTATTTCTTTTTAAAGAACAGCCTTATCTGAGAAGTGGAAGCAGACAAAGTATGGGATTCTCTCTTCAATTTTATGGATTTTGATTCCCAGCTTGACTATTCAGTTGGCACATTAAAAGATGACTCCCTCCCTTCCTGACCCTGAGCCTTGCAAACCCAACCTGTGATCAGAAAACCCAGCTGCGCACTTGCTATTTCTCGCCTCATTGCCAGGAATAAAGATTCAGCAATCTCTGCTCAACTGACTGTCGCCAGTGACACCTGAGGCAAAGTAAAAACCAGCTCAGCAGTTCTGTGGCAGCTGAGCCGCTGTGACAGAGCATTAGTCAAAGCAAGATGACTCCTGAGCCACCTCCGCCTCCCAACCATTATTGAGGATCGGGAGGTTTCCAAGGCAGTGGGCAGAAATGTTCAATATAGAATCTGTCCCTTCACTTTAATTAGGAGATGTGACAGGGCTAAATGGAGTCAAATGACTGTCCCGTTTACCTTTGGCCACTCTATTAGGTATTTTCAGGACTTGAGTCTATCAGTTGTACCCTTGGCCTTCAGGCTGGAGCCTCAGGAAGGCATCGCATTTTAGGAGAACCAGCTCTGGGTATAAACCGAGACTACAAGGACTTGGGAGGGGGTCTGTCTCTGCTGCAACCTGTCCAGGGACTGTGCAATTTCCAAGCAGTGATTCATGAAGTCATCTAATTTTCTAAGTAACCCACACAAGCTTTATCTGGGTCTTGCAGGGGCCACAACGGGAAGCCAACAGAGCAGTACTTGGGCTGCTGTAAATCTTAAATTATCCCAATTTAGAAAGCTCACCTATATTCTGCTTGAGTTTGCCTCTCTCTTTTCTGTGAACATGCACAGTCTCTCGGGTTCTACAGATCAGAAGAAATTCGAGGCCCCCACAGGAAGTAGACAATCAGATAATGTGTTCTGCTAGCCAGTGGATCTTCACGCTGGTTTCTTACAGCTTCACGCTGGTTTCTTACAGCTGTTCTTTAATGTTCTATGGTCCTGGAACTACATATCCTTTGCTTATCACAGCATATATCCATTTATCCATCCATCCATCCATCCATCCATCCATTCATCCATCCATCCATCCATCCAATGAATAAAGGCTAATTAACGGACTATTACATGTCAGTTGCTATCAACCAGCACCCATCCCTCTCCTTTGAGAGGCAGATGGTGCAGAGGGTTCATATTTATGCCTTTTGCTTTCCTATTTGAGTGTTTTTCCTGTGATAAGTCTAAAAAAGAGGAAGCTTTCCAGAGTACTATGGTTTCTTTACTGATCAATTTTCTATACACTAGAAATTCTCTGAGATTTAACATTAGATATCATTACAATTAGGAAGTTTTGATTATTTCATATGAAAAATCTACTTAGTAAACTTTCTCCCTCCAAGGAGCCAAAAAAGATAGAAATGATTTCAAGTAAAGTTACTCTAAAAAGTTGTTTGTGCAAGTTTCTGGGCTACAAAACAAGCAATAGTGGTGTAAGGTCCAGAAATAAGACTACAGATATGACTGCTATATTAACTCACTTAATTCTACCTAAAATAAAGTGCACTTGAGGCATGCAGAATTTAGCTTGCCAAATAGTTTTGTATTGATTGTGAAAAATTAGAATTCTCTTTTTTATGTAGCAACTGAATTTAAATATGGATCGACCAATGAGTATATAACTTCATGTGTACTCAGGATCCAATGGTGAGCAAGATAGAGGAGGTCCCTGCGGGAAGTGACGTTCTAGAATGCTGATGCATAGGGCATCAGTGCCACGCCTAGCACTCAGTGGTGTGCATGAGTGTGTGAGTTCCTTGCATTCCAGGTAGAGTTCACAGTCAAGAAATGACAGTGAGGCCCTGCATCTCTCCCCACTCCCCCAAACCCTCTCAACTAGCCCTTCAGACCCCTGGCATTATTTGCCATTTCGGTATAGTAGGAAAAGACATGTGGGAGCCCGGCTGGAAGAAGCTGCAGCAGGCATCCTTCCCCATTAGAGTCTAAGAAAGTGTTTCCAGTCTTTTAAGAAAACCATCACTTGGCTCACTGCAAGCTAATTGCATTTGTTCAGTCATTGTGCAAATGGATACAGATCGGAGGAGGAAGCTAAGAAATACCCTACTGTTAAATCAGAAAGAAAGCCACTTGCTCAGGCTACACTATTGACCAGGATGACGTTTTCACCAAGAGGTGGGAAATTTCTCTTTTCTGCTTAAGTAACTCTTTTAATTAATTAACGCTGACCTATACCTCCTTTAACTCAAAAGGTGTGAAGCTAGAAAGAATTAGGCTTATTGATAGTACCTTCCAGAGTCAAAAAGTAAAGATGAAGGAGATGAATTTTTTTTTGTCTTCTAGTCTGGGACAATACTTTGTTGTGTAAGAATCTGCAATTTTGATAATGAGCTGCAATGGATGCAATGTTGTTTTATTAATTTATTTCTATGTCGGTGTGATAAGAGCTTATTTTTAAAAATAAAACGCCATTTTGAGATTAATAACCAAAAATGAGGTCAATTTTTAACAGGAAAAAGTACACAACATTATAATAAAAATATGTGAGATCTCTCCATTAAAAGGAGATAGGTTGTAACTGTAGCATAGTTTCTTCTATTACATAAAGCCACACTGCCTATTGGTTTGATTAAATGATGCCATATTGTTCTCTTTAGTAATTAAACATAAAGGTGTGGAGTCATTCAGTAACTTTCTTCCATGCGGCAGAAATTCTAATTGCTTTCAGAGTTTGGGGAGAAATGTTAATATTGATTATTAGGGGAGTAACTGTTCTAGGAAAATGTTGTTCATTAACCTTATCATCCCTGTGGAAACTTATCAGTAGCCTAAAGAAAAATGTCCTCACATTATTACCTCATGTTGCCCAATATCTGAGACATGCAGCTTATGAAGCTTATTAGAGAGGGGGTGGGGTGGGGGGGGGCTTAATACCAGACAGCTGGGAAGGAAAAATAAAGAGAGTTGGACATCTGGAAGGAGAACCTGGCCCAACCCACCAGCTGGCTGGTCAAACAGGGTGGTCAACCACGTAGGTGAAGCGACGTACCCAAGGGTAGTAGCTAGTCAGAGCAGTCCCAGGACAAGAACCCAGGTCTCCCAAACTGGCCAGGGCTGCTTCCACCTTTTTGAGGGTATGTTGTAGTCACTCCTCTTAAATACCCTGCAGCGCCTGTGAGGACAGAAAACTGGAAGTCTTGTTAACTCCTAAGTTTCCTAGTGGGACAGGTGTTGTGAACTACACATTTCATCTCTAATAGTTTGGTTTCCAGTTCCAAATGGAAAGTAAGGCAGATGCCAGTGTCTTATATTAGAATAAGGGATAGAAATAGGCTCTCACGGCTTTTTAAGGTTCCAGGGCCTTCTGTCAAGAGAAGAGTCTCTATTGTGAGTGATGCTGTGATAAACATGGGGGTGCAGCTACCTTTTCGATGTCCTGTTTTCATTTCCTTTGGATATATATGTAGGAGAGGATTACTGGATCATTAGTAGTTTTCAGTTTTTTGAGGGTAACATGGCGGTCCTAGATGCCATTACACTAAGTGAAATAAGTCAGACACAGAAAGACAAATACTATATGATGTCACTTATATGTAGAAACTAAAAAAGCCAAACTTGTAGAAACAGAGTAGATTGGTGGTTTCTAGGGGCTGAGGGTGGGGGCAATGGGGAGATGTCTCTCCAAAGGTACAAACTTCCAGTTAGAAGATGAATAGGTTTTGGGGACCAAATGCAGAGCATGGGGATGATAGATAGCAATACTGTGATATATACTTGAAACTTGTTGAGAGTAGGCCTTAAATATTCTCACCCCCAAAAAGACACAGTAACTGTGATGTAATAGAGGAGTCAGCTAACACAATGGTGGTAATCATATTGCCGTGCATGAATGTGTCAAATCAACGCCCTGTACACCTTGAACTTACACAATGCTGTGCCAATAATATCATAATAACATTGGAAAAGGAAGGAAGAAGGACTCTAATTTGTTGTAGCATCTGAAAGCATTGAGGCTAAGGCTCTTGTGTAGGGTAACTAACTGTCCTGGTTTGCCCAGGTTTGAGGAATTCCCAGGAAACTGAAAATTTCCCATGCTACAACTGGGAAAGTTCTGGACATACTGGAACAAGTTGCTCATCCATTTGTGGCAGGAAGGACATCTATTTATTGATAGCCGAAATCTCTCTCTCTCTCTCTCTCTCTCTCTCTCTCTCTCTCTCTCACACACACACACACACACACACACACACACACACACACGCACATAATATATGATTCATTGGTCCAACCTTAAAATGTTAGCCACCTTGCAAGCACCCTGGCTAATTTCTCACAAAAAGGTTAAAAGATTCTACAATACTTTGGCTAAAATCTTATTCAAATTTTGCAAATATATAAATGTCTGTTCTCTGTATCATAATTGATGATGATTTTAGACTGTGAACCACATGGGACGTAGAACACCAAAGTTTCTGAAGTGAAAGGAAGATTTTATCATTTTATTCATGCTTTTTGGAGTTTTAATGAGTCAGGCAAGGGTGATGATAGACTCTCCAAATCACAGTGCGTCTACAAATTCTTTCTTCCCGGGTAGCAAAGCCCATCTGTTTTAAAATTGCGAGGGAGCTGCTGACACTTTATTAAGCTGTTGTTGGACTTAAATTGCCATTATCTCGAGTGACACTTTCCCTCCGCTCCTGCTCTCCAAAGTGCAGCAACCATTACTTCTGATCTAGGAAATTGCATGGGGCCACTCCTCCCCTTGATTAATACACCGAGTCAATATTTTTGCTTTATATAAGCATCACAGCATGTAGCCGCTTTTCTTGGATATTCACCTCCTCTCTCTCTCTTTTTTATCCTTTTCTCTTGATGTGAGAGTGGATATACTGAAATTCTACTTCAAGCGGGAGGAAGGAAGCCATGTTTGGAGGAAGTCCTGTTTGCTGGTTATTTAGAAGTTTCTGTTGGTCACAACCGGCAGCATCTGTAGACGTGCTTGTCATTGCAAGTGTCACGATGATGCAGAACTTGGAAACCTAGACTCGATTACTTGACTCTTTAGTGATGAAAACTTCTTCCTAAAATTCAGCTCCAGTCTTTTTTCGGACTTTCTGGTTTTCCTGAACATTAATCTACCTTGATCTGGGCCATGAACTTGATCCCCCTTCTCTCTTACCTATGCATGTGGATGAACTCAGTGAGAAGTGTGTTAAATGTCGTGGTGTGACTGAGCCCCTGGGTCTAAAAGGAACATTGTGAGAAACAGTTTTCAAAGAAATCCTTAGATTCCAGAATCAGAGTCTCAGTTCCATGCTCTTGGTACTTATTCATGTGTTTTCATTTCATGTATCTTACATTTTCTCAGTTTACTTTCGGCCATTGTGCTCAGAAGAAAAAGGATAGACGTAAGGTAAAGTAGCCTGGCAGAATTGGAGATCAACATTCTGCATCTCCAAATATTTGAGGTTTTCCCTTCTCTTCCTTTTCTGAGAGTCATGACTTCTTTTTCATCCATCTAGTCAAAGCCGGCATTCTCTGGGCTGGTGGTGGAGCCCTGAAGACCGGTGGCAGTTAAAGACGCTCCAGGTAAGAGAATGAAGAGGAAGGATGTGAGGCTCTGGGCATGTGAAGGCTGAAGTTGGGATCCAGGACAGAATCTGGGAAATCTTGTGGAGCAGGGAAGATTGTCAGCTGGAGAAACTGGAGGGCCAGTATATTATAAAGTCCCAAACAAACTAAACCGTGGATTTTTATTGTTTACTAGAGGCCTGTTGCAGGAAGATTCCTGCAAGAATAGGGCTTCCTGTGGCCAGAGCGAAGCAGAGAAGGGAGTGAAACCCGCCGAGGCAGGATTCCCTTCCACCTCCACCGCCCCACTTGCTTCCCTCCAGCCTCTGCCGCCCTGCTTGCTTCTCCACAGCTTCACTTCCTTCTGCAGCACTTGGCTTCCTTCTATGTTGTCTTTAGTCTTCGCTCTGCGCCTGTGTATGCAAATTAACCGCCATCTTTGTTGGGTTAATTTGCATAGTCATCTGATTGGCTGGTGAGTGTGGCGGAGTGACACCAATTTGCATGTTTCTCTTTTATTAATGTAGATTCCTAGTTATTGTGAAGGCCAACTAAGTCTTAGGTATAGTATGTCAGGTTTACTTTGCAGCAACTTTTGCCTGCAATACAACATTCTCCGCAAGCCTGGCTCCTGCATGTGGTCTCCCCAATGGGTAGATTCCAGGGATGATTGATTTTGCAGGTTCAGGCTCCAGTGGCAAAGCGATTCTTCACATGTCCAGGTCCCCAGAACACTGCCTGCATGTCCTATCCTTTCAGGCCTCATTTTGGAAAGAAATGAAATTAAGAGAAGAGAGGGGCAGGGTAGGGGGCGAACAGGCAATTTTTCACTTTTCTTCTTTTGACCCAACATCATAGACTTTCTGAAATGACTCCAGCCAGATTATCTACAGGATAATTTCCTCTGTATTTTGCATTTATTCCCAAGACAAGAGATTAGCTTGATACAAATGCTTAGCAGAAGCAAATGCTAACTCACTCTGTTGAGTGTCGGGGGACTGTCACGTATGGAAACAGATTTTCGTGTTGCAGACAGAGGGGAGAAAGTAGACAGACCTGCCTGGATTGAAGAGTGGGCTCTTCAGATGGCCTGGCAGCCACACTCCTGCTGCAGACCGCAGCAACACTTGCTGGATGGAATTACCAATATGGCCCATCTCCTGGGGCTCTTTTTTTTTTAAATATATTTTTTATTGATTTTTTATAGAGAGGAAGGGAGAGAGATAGAGAGTTAGAAACATCGATGAGAGAGAAACATCGATCAGCCGCCTCCTGCACACCTCCCACTGGGGATGTGCCCGCAACCAACGTACATGCCCTTGACCGGAATCAAACCTGGGACCCTTCAGTCCGCAGGCTGACCTCTATCCACTGAGCCAAACTGGTTCCGGCTGCTGGGGCTCTTGAGTGTTCAAAGCTTAGGCTACTTTTTTGATATTACCATTGCCATGAAAACTTCCTTTTCCGTATTTTTAGCTTGGCATATCCTTTCACCCTTCTGCTTTTAAACCTTCTATGTATTGTGTTGTATATTGGATTATGTTATATTAGCAAACTTTCATTATATTATATTATACTAGTGGCCCTGTGCACGAAATTCATGCATGGGGAGGGTGTCCCTCAGTCCGGCCTGCACCCTCTCCAATCTGGGACCCCTCGGGGGATGTCCGACTGCCAGTTTAGGCCCAATCCCTGTGGGACATCCCTCCCATAATCCGGGATCACTGGCTCCTAACCACTCACCTGCCTGCTGGCCTGCTTGCCCCCACCCCCACTAGCCTGCTTACTCCCCAACTGTCCCCCCTGCAGGCCTGCTCGCCCCCAACTGCCCCCCCCCCCCCCACCCCCGCCGCTGATCTAATCACCTCTGTCTCAGCCCTGCCACCATGGCTTGCCTGGAAGGATGTCCGGAAGGTCTCCCAGAAGGTCTCCTGGTCTAATTAGCATATTACCCTTTTATTAGTATAGATCAGCCGTGGGCAAACTACGGCCCGCGGGCCGGATCCGGCCCGTTTGAAATGAATAAAACTAAAAAAAAAAAAAGACTGTACCCTTTTATGTAATGATGTTTACTTTGAATTTATATTAGTTCACACAAACACTCCATCCATGCTTTTGTTCCGACCCTCCAGTCTAGTTTAAGAACCTATTGTGGCCCTCGAGTCAAAAAGTTTGCCCACCCCTGGTATAGATTATATATATTATATATATTATATTATATTATATTATATTATATTATATTATATATTATCAAACTTTCTGTATCAGGATTTTGCTTGACAAGTTCAACAATAATCTAAGTCTGATCAAACCAATGGTTCACTTTCTTCTTTGACCTTTCCACAAGTTTCAAAAGTGTTTTCAATAGTTGCTCACTCTTCATTTTTGAAACACAGCCTAGGAGTCTGAGTGGGGATAGAATAAACAAGTAAAGGACTCCTGAGAGAAAGCACACCTCTCCCATAAAGCAGTGTGGCATGCAGTCTGAACATACACTATCCATGTGGTTTGGAATCCCAAGCCAAGAGACGAGCTTGAAACAGACTCCAGGGCAGGAGCCTTTGGGATGGATGCTCAGCAGAAGCAAAGGCTAAAGCACTCTATGGGGACGTTTCTACACCCCAGTGAAGATGAGCTCACAATGAAGTAAAGTGCAAAACACAGGGGAAATGATCTACTGTAATATGTGCACTTAACTTTATTTTGCCTGTGACTCAGAGAGTTTCTTTATTCCAAAGAGCATGTATTTCTTTAAACATACAAAGTTCTTAACCAATGTTTTAAAAAATATTGTATCTCCCCCATTTTCTCTATTTCTTCTTCTGAAACTATTCTTGTCCTATGTTGGTCCTTCTCATTATATGTAATGTGATTCCTAATGATGCTTTCATCTGTCCCTACAAACACACACATATATGCATATACAAGCATATATGCATATAAGTAATTTTAAATTTATTTTTGTTGAAGTAATAGTTATACAATGTTTGAAAGCCACACACATGGTTCAACAAGACTTATGACAAGATAAATAGTCCCTGCTTCACACTGGACCAACTCCTAAGCATATCACTTCAACTCTTTTATTTGTTCTTCTAATATTCACGTCCATATTTCTACAATATGCTGATGCTATCACTGGGCTGTCATCTCCTGACTCCTACTATACAAGGTGAAGAGTTAGTTCTTGTTTATACCTTCTTTGATGCACATCTTTCTTCCGTTATCTTTCAACCTTGTCATGCAAGTTTTTCTTTCTACCATCGTATTTTTATTTTCCAAAAGATTATTTTTGTTTCTTTTTAAAATTATCTTCTGTTCTTATTTAATGTCTTCTCTTGTAACTGAAGGTATTAGTTATCAATATCTATCTATATCCTCGCTTCTTTTTCTGTTTCTTCTGCTTGTATGCATTGGTTCATTTTCATTAGAGTTTCTTTTCTGTTTTCTTTTTTAAAAAATATTTTTATTGATTTCAGAGAGGAAGGGAGAGGGAGAGAGTGATCGAAACATCAATGATGAGAGAGAACCATTGATCGGCTGCCTCCTGCATGCCCCCTACTAGGGATCAAGCCTGCAACCTTGGGCATGTGCCCTTACCGGGAATCTAACTGTGACCTGCCGGTTCATAGGTCGATGCTCAACTACTGAGCCATTACCGGTCAGGCTGTTTTCTTTTCTTTTTGACACAAAGTTTCCAATCAACTTTTTAATTATCACTCTTCTAAATGAACCTAGCCAAAAATGATCAAACAGTGGAGGAAGTGTATTTTGTATAAAAAAAGAGTAGAAAGTTTCTCTTGTGCTCAGTTTCCCAATGGGGACATACTGCACTTTCCTGGCTGAGAGGTGGACCTTGGCTGCTAATGTTCCCCAAGCCAAATGCAGGAAGGCGCAGGGCTCATCCTGAAGTGTGCAGAACTTCTCCACCCCCTCAGTTACCATGGTCCTTGCCCAAAGCTACCTGGGTTTTGCTGAATCCAAACTCTCTCTGGTTCAACTTGTCCAGAAACTTTCTGTAGGAATGAGGGGGGAATGGATTCAGCCTTTACTCGTTGTTTTTCAGCCAGTTCTACTTAGAATTCTGCATGCACCCCTGCTCTCAGATGTGCCAGCATAAAACATCCGGCTTTAAGGTTTGCCATTGTTGGCTTCGGTTTGAGCTTTCTCTGGGCAAAACGTTTATTACTAACATTTTATTACTGCATCTCTTCCTCTCCCATTCCATTTGTCTTTATTTTGTTTTATTTTTTTTTTTTACCAGTATCTCTTTGGTGGCATTTCCAGGAAAGAGAGGTAATAAATGTTTATGTTAAAGGTGCCATGTTTAACTAGAAACTCTTTTTTTAAAAAGATACCTCTTTACCTCTCCATGCTGCATTCTGGGTAATTTGTTCAGATCTAGAGTCAGTTGGCTAAATCTTTCTTCAATTTTGTCTATTATGCTGTTTTTGTTTGTAATTTTAAAGGATCTATTTTACTCTTCTAGATATTCTATTTTACCTGTTGGAAAAATATGCCTCTTTCACCCATGTTTTCTTGTCCTTTCATTAGGATTTTTTTTTTAATCTTTCTGTGAGTTTAAACAGATGTACTTTGTTTTTCTAATCTCTCAAGTCCTTGACTATGCTGCTTCTGTTTTCTTTCTTTTCCTCTGGTTTTGTGATGGCTGACTCACCATTATGGTGAATCATTTCCTCTTCTGTTATCATTTCCTTTTTAAAATGTTTGATAATGAGCTTATCTTTAGTGGAGATATCTTTTTTTTCTGTGGGAGTCCTATATGTCCTGAATTATAGACAGAGGATTTTTGCCTCTGCTCCTGCTGGTAACCACAGAGGTTCAGTTGTCTGGAATTTGTTGTTGTTGTTATTTTTTGAAATTTCTCTATTTTTTGGATGGTGCAAATTTAGACTCCACACATATGCTATATACAAATTACTGTTTTGATTCCTTATTGGAGAACAATATTATTTTTCATCCAGCTCTCTGGGCAGAGAGAAGCCTCCTTGCCACCTTCTTGGGCCAGTGGGAGGATATTTGTTATTGCTGTTTGTGTTGGTTATTAAGCTACGGCCTCTCCGCTTTAACTCCCCTCCTCTATTCTCTGTTTTGTGATGCTAGGACTGGGACTCTGAAAACCACATCTTTCCTTAGCCACCTGCCTGTCTTCCAGCATTTGCCAATAGGGGGCTTAGAGTGAGAATGGAAGACAGAAGGGGAGAGAAGAGACCACTTCCTTTTTGCTCACTATTCCTGAAGCATCACCTTCGCAATGGTTCATAATCCCAGTGATGGTGATGGTTTTAGTCTCTAGTTTCTTTTTACACCACTAATGGCAGCCTCACCCCCAAGACACCAATACAGGCTGGGCAGCACTCCTTCCTTAGAGCTTTGGGTCTTTGGTCAGCAAAGATCTACCCCATGTTCTAGGTTCTAATAACTCCACTTCTGGGCAAGAACATTTGGGTTCAGACTAGGAACCGTGTGTTAAGTGGCTTCTGAGATGGTTCGCAATCATTTCTGTCTTCTGGTAGTTATGCCCTGGTGTAATCCTTACCCCTTGAGCATGAACTAGACATAACAAAGAAATAGAATGCAGCCAAAATGATAGGATTCCATTGCAAGATTGGTTACAGGAGGAGTCTGGCTTCCACCTTGCTAGCCTTCTCTCACTCTCTTGCTTGCCTGCTCTGATGGAAGTTGGCTGCCATGTTTCAAGCTGTCCAATGTGGAGACCCAGTGGTGAGGAGCTGCGAGAGACCTCTGGCCAATACTCAAAATGGACCAAGGCTCTCAGTTCATGTGGAATGAAATCCTGCCAATAGCCACATGAGTGAGCTTAGATCCAGCCCCAGTTGACACCTCTACTGCAGTCCTGTGGGGACTCAGAGACCCCAGCTAAGTCACATCCAGATGCTTGACCCACTGAAACTGTGAGATGATAAATGTTATTTTAAGCTGAGAAGTTTGGGGGCAATTAGTTACACATCAATAGATAACTAATATCACCCTACTTCTGATAACAGAATAACCTTTTGATGGAGACAGAAGATCTACAAAGGGTCTAACACCTTTACCTCCAGCTCCTAAGGGCCCAAGACCTCATACCTCTCCCAACATGAGCATTAAAACTGTGGCCCTCAGCTATTAGTGTTCATGTCCAGGATGTCCATCTCACAGCATCATGTCCCTACAGGCTCCCTCTTAGCTTCTGGCTGCATGGGAAAGATTTCCTTACTTTTGAACTTGATTATGCACTTTTAAACTTTCTGTAATATTTACCCAAGATTCCTCTGTGTTTGAGAAAGAACCAGACATCTCCATCTGCCCAGTTCTCCTCATTGCCAGGAATCCTAAGTCCAGCGGAAGACTCAGGATGGTCATACATAACATCAGGAAGTATCTGTATATTAATTTTCAATATTTAAACAGATTGATCTTTACAAGCTGTTAAAACACAAACTCTAGTTCATAATGTGAATGATGTTGCAGGATGAATGCCATTAGGACAACCTGGTGGCTTAATTGCTTCCTCACTAATGACTTATGACTTGGAACAGCTAGAAAAGTAGGGTATCGAAACAAATACTTGAAGGCCAAAGATAAAAAATGTTAATAATTAGTAACATGTAGAAGGAAAGTTAATTCTCAGTGGGCCCATCATGCCAGCTATTTAATGCAAATTAACAAATGGCATTTTAATGTAAAGGACTTGAAAGCTAATATTCTAATTTTCCAAGTAAGATTAATATTTCAAAAAACAATAATGTGTTGGAGGAAGGAATTTAGAAATAGGGCATTAACTTTATTTCAGAGATAAGTAAAATGCTATGTGAAATTTATATTTGTGGGTCGAAAATTAGACCAGATTGGAATTAGGTGCCACATAAAAATGAAAGGTGCAAACAATAGCTAATTGGAAAGTGGTAAATTTGGTCTTATAACACTAGATAATGAGGCAATCTCTTATTTATTTGAAGGATTATGAAGGATCATTCGGAATTAAAACGGTGTTGCTTTGAATTCTTGGATTTTGTGCTCTAGATAGAAGTTTAATAAATAAATAATGAAACAGGGGTGGGAGGAGCTGAGGGAGAGAAGACATCAGGGAAGATATTTGCAGACTAAATGAGACATCAGGGAAGATATTTGCAGACTAAATGATTTTTACACCAACAACTTGAAGGGTGGTATGTGTGCAGTGCAATGGGTATGTGTTTTATTTTTATTTTATCCACCAGACTGACCAACTTGGGCCAATTTTTAATCAACCACGCTGAACACCTGGGGACCCCTGTAATCAACCACGCTGAACACCTGGGGACCCCTGTAATCTACCACACTGAACACCTGAGGCCTCCCCTGTAATCCACCACAGTGTACACCTGGAGCCTCCTGTAATCCTCCATGTTGAACACCTGGGGACTCCCATGTAATCTACCATGCTGAACACCTGGGACCTGTAATCCACCCTGCTGAACATCTGGAGCCCCCCTGTAATCCACCACACTGAACATGTTGGGTCTCCCCTCTAATCCACCACGTTGTATACCTGGGACCCCCCTGTAATCCACCACCCAGACCACCTGGGGTCCCTCTGTAATCCACCACCATAACCACCTGGGACCCACCTGCAATCAACCACACTGAACCCTGGGGACCCCTCTAATCCACCACCCTGAACAATTGGGGACACCTGTAATTCACTACCTTGAACATCTGGGGCCTTCCCTGTAATCCACAGCACTGAACACCTGGGGCCTCCCCTCTAATCCACCCCTCTGAATACCTGGAGCCCCCCTGTAATCCACCACCCTGATCACAGGGGGGCTCCCAGGTAATCAACCAGGCTGCACACCTGGGACTCCTCTGTAATCCACCACAGTGAACACCTGGGGCCTCCCCTATAATTCACCATACTGAACACCTGAGGCCCATCTGTAATCAACCACACTGAACATCTGGAGTTCCCTGTTATCCACCAGCCTGACCACCTGGAGCCCACCCGTAATGAACCAGGATGTATACCTGGGGCCTCCCCTCTAATCCACCACACTGAGCACCTGGGGGCCTCCTTGTAATCCACCACACTGAGCACCTGGGGGCCTCCTTGTAATCCATCACACTGAACACCTGGGGGCCTCCTTGTAATCCACCACACTGAGCACCTGGGGCCTCCCCTGTAATCCACCACGCTGAACACCTGGGGCCTCCCATATAATCTACAATGCTGAACACCTGCCCCCACCCTGTACTCCACCACCTTGAACACCTGGGGCCTCCCATATAATCTACAATGCTGAACACCTGGCCCCACCCTATACTCCACCACCTTGAACACCTGGGGCCTCCTATATAATCCACAATGCTGAATATCTGTTCTCACCCTGTAATCCACACCTTGAACACCTGGGGCCCCATTGTAATCTACTACTCTGATTATCTGGTGTCTACCTGTAATCACCACGATGAATACCTGGGTGTTTCCTCTTCTAATCCAACGCCCTTGATCACCGTTGGCCCATCTATTATCAACTAAGTATGAATACATGTGGTCTTTCTTGTGAATCCTTCACCCCGATAAAATGGTGAATTCCTGGGCTTACTTTGTTAATCGAAATATTTTAATATTTATGTTCCATTATTTATTCTCCATCCATAATGCTTGGGGTTCGTTATTT